>NW_019103985.1:99775-200962 GCF_001856785.1 Myzus persicae
TAAGAAATGTATTCTATTACTATAGTAGTATCTATAGTAATAACTATACTTTGTAACCGACAACTGTTATAGGTAACAATTAACAGGTATATCTGTGTAGGTATTTAATAATAATTATCAATATACCTATGTGTATATTAACCTGGAACTTAACAATGGGCTTAGCTTAAGACCCCAACAAACTTTTCCATTTTTAGTAACACATTTTTTTCTTATAATTTTAGGGAACACTACACACCGACTTAAAACTTAAATCGATAAATGATGGAGCAAAAATCTTTTATCAAAGATTTCATAACTGTTTAAATAATCATAGAAATCAAATAATAAAAAACTTGGCCACCCCCACAATAACTGGAAATCCTCCGAGACAGTTCAAGCGTAAGTGGTGATTATTTAAATTAAATTAATTACCAAGTTAACAGAAAGTGTCATCAATGGGTGGCTTCCACCAACAAAACCTCATGATCTGTTAACTTTTACCACATATTCGTATTGTGTCTAGTATAATTGATACAGGTTGTTTATTACTTGTAAAAATAAAATACAAAATTATTTATTGTAATTTGCCATTTAATTATTTATAATATTTATGACTTGTGAGGGAACTAATATGAAAGAAGAAAAAAAAAAAAGAAAATCAGTATATATAATATATAGTTAGATTCAAACAACATCCAGTGAAGTGCCACTAGTGGGAGGCCTCTTATCACGTATTTCATGAATTATTGTAACCTTAATCAAATATGCTAATTGTGCATAAATGTACAGATTGTATATATTATTGTGTAAAATAAAAATAAAAATAAATTTATAATATTGGTTCTTGAATAAGTGTTAGTAGAATATTTTAATATTGGATATTAAAAGCTGCTGAAACATCGATAGTCAGTCCAGACCCCAGGGGCTGATCCAGAAATGTTTCCCAGAGTTGGCGCAAAATTGTCTTTAGACCTACGACTAAGGTGCCTGAATTGCGACATAACATGTAAAAGCAACAAAAAATAACGGAAAAAAAAACAAACTAAAAACAGTTTTATTAATGACAATTGACAACACAAATACTACAACACGACTCACGAGTATTGAGTACGACAGTCCGTAGAATGCTTACGTGATTCGTATAATCATAAACGGAGTGCCACAGTGCACACAATTACAATGCTGAATGCACTACCACCACTATGCACATTACACAAGTCACAAATCGGATGATTTGGGCCGATTGACGATAGACGGTCGGTTTTCAATTATTATTTATTTTTAGTTTGTTCTTTTGCCAGAAATGACAGTGACGGCCGACGACAACAAACCATATCGATAATTTATTATATTAATTTAAAATAGTAAAATAATAATGATCATTGATTATAAATAGTATTTATAATCAATGTAATCGTAATGATGTTTGTTTTCGGATTTCGTCTATTTTAGGGACACTATATTATGTTTTTTTTTTCACAGGAAATAGTTATAGTCAACAACAATCGACACGGTAACTGATAAAGCTATACGTCTATACTCAATAGGCATAGTTATTAATTTATTAAACATATTTTATTTTAAGAAATATTAATAAAAACCATAATTGAATATGTAGTTCGATATTTGTTTATCATTGACGACGATCGTTGACGGAACGCAATATAGCTAAACACAGTAACACAATTACACACTAGTATTTTAACTAGTATGAAATATGAATACACTAATACACACAATAAATATCAAATGACAAATGGTAATATTTTATTTTCGTAATTATATTATACTCTTGTTAGTAGTTGTATTGAATTAAGAAAATAATTGAAAAACCCAATATTATACGCGTCATAATACAAACCTATTTTTGGGGAAGGCGTGGGCCCCCTTCAACCCCCACCGCCTTGGAACCGCGTCTGAGTCCGTCACGGAACAGTTTGATACTGAAATATTGTAGAAACATTGTGAAAACGTTTTAAGCGTTATAATAAACGCGTTTTAAACGGGATTGAAGAGAATAATTGTAACAGGAACTTATGCTTTGAACGTCATTGAACTGAAGCTAATACTATCACCGTCGCCACCACTGGTCATTGTAAGTGTAACCGTCACCGCCGCCGCTGAAACTGATGAAAGAACAGCGACTGCCTTGTACGACCCTGGTACTGTGGAGTCGGTTTCGTCGGCGACTCCGTGTTAAAACAGTTGATGGTATTACGTATAATACGTGTATTACGGTATAATGTTTTATTATATTCACCACTGGGCATCTACCAGAACGTCGACGTCAGTACGTCACACACTCGTATTTTTAAGGAATAAAAGTAATTTAATAACAATTTGAGAAAAATTAATATTTTATTTAAATATACCTAACCTTCGAAATAACAGACAAGACGTGGTCCGATGTCATTGCGTTGGTTGTCGTTGTTGGGTTGTTGCGTTATTATGAGAAAGTGTATAGAAAAACGTTTTCGCCAGGGAACTAAGAAACTATATATATTTTTTTTACGTTCTTACTTACTAGTTAAGTGATATCCTAATTCCTAACCTAGAATTCTATGATAACTACCTTCATAAATTCATAATATTAGTTTCTATAAAAGCTTAATGCCTATTGCCTACTGTAGAACTCGTTTCGACCATGTCGACAAGTTCTCGAGTCTAAACTGCTTTCGTTATTTCAAATCTGAAGATTATACTATTTTTATTTTTTGAGTATTTACACGCATGTTTCCTCAGCTTTATTAATTGATAATACATACACTGGTGTCAAGTTACAGAGCATATAATTACTTAAGTAATTATATACATACTATTAAAAACATTCAAAAAAATATTATCTTTTACTACAAGCAAAATATCTAATAAAACCTTTTTTTGTTCATTGAACTCTACAAATAAAATAAAATTTGTTCTGATGCTAGCTCCACACTCTCGCCGAGGCGAAGCGAGGCAGCGCGAGCACGAGAGTGTAGTCGGTTCACTCGTGTCGTCTTGTCTCGCCTCGCCTCGCCTCGTACGCGCTCCGTTCGGTGTCGGTATTTTGGTCACGAGTCAAAGGACACGCGGCACGAGGCGAGCTCGCGAGAGTGTGGAGGAAGCATGATAATTTGTGGCAAATAACACATTCAATATTTGAATGTAATAGAAAATAAAATTATTAAACTCGTTTAAAATAAACATAATATTATATAATAAATATAAATATAATTTTTATAAATAATAATCCCGAGTTCTTACTTTTTTCTTACTTTTCAACTTTACAGTTACATTTGGGAATTATTACAATCTATTATTGAATTAATGATGCTATTAATAATTAATTATAGAAATTATATCACTTAAACTACTTCACTTAAATAAACGTTTTTACCATCACAATTTTTCTAAAGATTAGATTTCCAAATTGGATATTTGGAATTTTTACAGAATAAATTTAAAACAATTACCAACCCTTTATTTTCAGTATTAAAAAATAAAAATAAAAATTGTTAAGTACTAACGTCTAATACTAGTATTTATAATCAATAATACTTTAAACAAAAAAATTATGATAATTTTTGTCATATGTATTGATAGATTTATAAGTAGTTTGTTCAAATAGCAATAGCTAATTTATATTCGTAAGTATATATTTATTTTTAGAGTCAAAGACGGAAATAAGCTGAGACAACAATTTTGTATTTTTTTCATTATTAATTATTATTATTAAACGTGTATAATATGCAGTATACATATTAATATAGTACAAGTAAACTAAAAAATACTTAGTCGACCATAAGTTTTAAATGTATAAATTCATAATATAAAAAAATAAAGTAGTATAGAATTAGAAAGTCAGAAGACGTTTAACGTGTGGAACTGTAGTAGCTCTTTGTTTATTGTGTTTCATATTGTTTAGTTTTGTTTCTTTGTCTTTTCTTGTGAGAGTATGTTTGAAGTCTGAATATTCACATTTCACACTGTACTTAACTAGTTATCTGTGTGTACAGTGGAATAGGTAAAACAGAAAGGGCCCCGGGGGCAATAAATAAACTAGGACCTTTTACTATTATTGGATGGGCCACGGCCCGGATGACTTCAAATAATTATATATGCTTGCCTCAGACACCACTCGTTTTTATTTGAAACACAAATATAAAGGAAATATATGTGTGTGCGAGTGTGTATGGTGCGTGTTATCTGTAGATGGCTGTGAAAAATAATGTGGCTTGTCCTCGAACAAATATATTTTTATAAACGTACAATTTTTTTTCAAATGTGAGTACTTACTATAAAACAATACATTTTAATAATTAATAAATATTATACAAAATATAAAGGAAGTCCATATTATTATTAAACAAATTATTAATATCAGATTGATATTATTATTAATCATTGTGATGTTTGTCATAAACTCATAATTTAAGTATACATATTTAGTTTAAAGTCTTAAGCGAGCTTTAATATTAGCAAATTTATTTATCACTTCACTCAAATCTAATTTTTAAGCCACCTCGTTTTCAATTGTAATTGAAGACAATTAATTTTGAAGTCGATCTTGTCCACTTCTATTTCTTAAGTAATATTTTATAATCTTAAGTTTGTTGAAGGATCTTTCTGCTCCTGCAGAAGTTACTGAGATGAGTGAGATGGTAAGAAAGAGTAAAATTGCGTACATACGCAGTAATAGCTATTTCTGTTGTCTTTCGGACCTCTGCGATATAGCCTTGGTGCGATATCGTAATCGAGAGAAACAGCGAACACCCTTAATTCCATACCTATGGTGTGTAATACTGTAATATTATTCTATTTAATATAGATTGTGACTACATTTAACAGGTATGTTTGGAATTTTTATTGATAGATACCATCAATATTTTAGATTTACAGAATTGTCCAAGAGCCCAGGGGACTGCTCCGATTTTCCTTATGATAACTACAACACTGTGTGCGTGTTATAAACTAATTGTATGCTACGTACGCTAATGAAGTAATTTAGCAGCGGTGCAGCGCTAAATGCTAATACGACAGAGGTGCCCAAGTTGGGCAACTATAGTGACTCCAACTTCGACGACTCCGAAAAAGCAATCATTGTTGGAAAGGTTATATTTAGTATGATACTATGATTTTCTAGTTTTCAATAATTTTAACACAATCGCCGTTTTTTTTACCCCTTGAAGTAGTTATAAGATATTTTTGAAAATTGAGGTAACCTCACATAACTGAATTTTTTAAAATAGAATTAAAATTCTAATAATAATATAAATTAAAATTAGAATTTTTTTCGAGAAACGAGTTATTCATACGACTCTGACACAATTATTTTGTTTATACGCGTTATACTTCATTTTGACCCACTATTCGATGTTAAAGACACTTTTTATGTCATCGGGATTTTTATTATGTACATACAAGAAACATATTACTGAAGAAAGAAATATGGTGTATATGTTACGGGCAAAGTGGAAAATTCGGGCAATGTATACAATGTCCGGGCATTGTACACAGTGACCGGGCATTTTATACAATGTCCGAGGTATATTGGGCAATGTAAATTGTGAAGTATTTATACAAATAATCTGCATAATATATTTTGTTAGATGATAATGATAAACTAATATGAATTTATAATCGACATCTGATTGTGCTTGCATGTTGATCAAGTCAATTTCACAGCGAGAATTCATTTTAGAAGATATGATTGGTTTTACAACCAACCCTTTTTTTTAGCTGTACTTCCCTTCTTTTTACACGATTCGCAATTATTTAAGTATACCATTATTAAATCTCTAGTTATATTTTTTTACTTTTTATTAATCTCGTGTTCCATTCTATTTCTACCTCCATGTCCAATTGACAAATGAACTTCATGTATAATATCATATAACTGAACATTATGCACATAATACTTTATTGCATTACCTTTAAATACATTTAAAATTTAATTGATTAAAAAAAAATTATAATACTCATATATAAATAACCATATAAACGAGTATAATAATTATTAGTATATAATATCATTGATTAGGTAAAATAATATTATGCAGATTATTTGTATAAATACTTCACAATTTACATTACCCAATATACCTCGGACATTGTATACAATGCCCGGACACTGTGTAAAATGACCGGACATTGTATACATTGCCCGAATTTTCCACTTTGCCCGTAACATATTATATACTTTTTTTTCAAAACTGACAAGACATTAAAAAATAGTCATTATGAAAGTATAATATATGTATAGCCACATAGGTAGGTTCGATATAGATAAATTATTACATTATAATACAAATTCCCAATGACCATAATGTGTGTCTTTAACCTCGACAATTTATGAAGGTGCCTTTTTATCTTTATGAGTAAACGTGCTTTCCGTGGATGTATTTTAGTTTACACTGATTATTTCGCCGATCACGAATCAATATATATATTTAGATATATTAAGTATAATATATGCATTATTATTTTAATTTATTTGTGTCACCGATATAACGACGATGGCGATTGTTTCCCTATTTAACGGTCAAATATCTGAATATTGAATAGTGGGAATATGATAACATAATATAATAATAATATAACATAATATAATAATATAACTTGTTATCAACGACCGCCGACCGTGGTAATTTCCAAGAATAAAATATTATTAAGTTAAAATCATGAAGGTATACTATTTATATTTATAAAATTACAATAATATAATTCGTGATTTGATTGCCACTTCGGCATCCGGACATCCGGTATGCGTATTATTTACTCAGTAATATCTGTGATTATTATAAATTGTGGGTATAAATAATTTGTCTATATTAATATGGTTTTTTTTTTATTTAATATTAATCAATTGTGTCAATATTCATTAAGAAACTAATAATATAAAATAGTTTAAATTGACCCATTAAAGATAAACAAATCGGATAGAACAAAAATGCGATTTATATCATAAATATGCGACAAAAAAATATTATTCCATGTTCATAATTTATTTAAAGATACAATTTAATTTTAGCTCACACTGCAATATTATTTTTTTCTTATATTATTTATTGAGTGAAATGTGAGCCATTTAAGATTTTTTCACTGATGTGTAAACGTTTGCACTTGTATGGCATATATTATAATTTAAATGAACGGTGAGGAACATAATTTACAGAAAATGAACATTGAAACATTAATAATATTATATTATACCTTTCTATTCTATATTTCTATGTACTATGTAAATAATTTTAACCAGAAATTAAAATTTAAAATTATAAAAAATACACAATATTATTCACTAGTTATTATATTATGGTTACTGATTACTGATTAGTAACTAGTAAGGGACTTAGGCCCGTTTCACATGGACGCTTCTCATACGCTCGCGTTTTTAGTTTAAATTGATTAAGTTCATACGCGCCATACCCACGAGGGAAACTCGCCACCGTCGGAGTGGTGCGTATGAATTTAACCAATGTCAACTAACGTCCGATGCGTCGTGTATGATACTCGTCCACACGGGCCTTAGGTACAATTATGCCCGACTTCGTTAATCGTTATGCCATTATTTCTATATAGTGTGGATACCTTTTAGTATATATTTTATGGCCTAACAATAGATATTCAATATAGCTGTAAATTGTAATAATAGCAATATGCTCTGAACACAAATTGATTGCAAGTATACGTATTTATAACAAAGCGTTCGAGGCATATACAAAATCAATCTTTCTTAAGTCTAAAATAATTTGATACATAACATAATATGCCACTTATGAATGTATTAATGCTTTATGCAAGATGACATTTGGTTAATTAAATTTAAGCTTTTTGAATCCTACCGGTGTATGAAGTCTACACTATAGAAATTCAATTTAAACATGCACATTTTGGCCAACAACCACACTGTTAAATAATAAATACACAATATATGTGTAATGTAATAGTGTAATACTAATACACCGTAAATTATTACCACAGATATCTATAACGGAAGATAGCAGTGGATAACACTGTGTGCGCGAGTGTGTGTGTGTTGACGTGTTGTGGATTCTAGGTAATATAGTCCTTTCAATATAGTGGGACAGTCACAAGTTTTTTTTTTGTGCATTGAAGCCACAACAACATCGATTTGGCTTTCGCATTTACAGCATATTTACACGAAAAAGGTATATAATTTTAAATCTTACATTGTGAAAAAAGGAAGGGACCATACTAATATAGTACTATACTCAGCACTCAGTAATAGAAATATTTCCTGTTGTCTAGATAGTGGAATGGGGGATATGGAAGGATTGTGGTTTTTATTTCGTTCAGTTTGTGTAATGGGTCACTTGGGTCACGTCATATTATTATACAGGGATAACACGTGAACATGTAAAACGTATTGTTATATTTTTAATATTATAACAAATCATGAAATCCTTAGCGAAGAACACGTTTCAAACACACAAAAATACTTTTGTCAGACCTGAAAGGCTGAAAGGCCAAATGACGTCGTATCCAAAATCACTGCACCCAAAACACATAACAAACAATGTATAGAATGTTGACGATACAAATATACAATACAGTGAAATGAGCTGAAACTGTCTATACTGTTTTATATTATAATATACATGTTACGGGCAACGTGGAATACAATTTTTTTTTTAACCAACTAATATTATTTTTATTATTATTATAAATTATAATCATTACCTATTTATATTATTGATTTTTTTTTAAACAGTCATTATTAATTTTATTCATGTACCATAATATTACAAATATTTTGATTGAACAACAAAAAAAAATTAACAAGTATTATTATTTTATTTTTATGATGAATTATAATTTTATTATTACCTATTTATTTGAACAAGATTTAAAAGCATGGCACCTGGAATTACATAATTTGTTTACACTTAATTAATAGGCAGTACGAATAGTACGATAAGTAACAAACATAAGTTTATACCTATTCATAGTTTATTGTATTATGGTACATGAATAAAATGAATAATGATTGTTTTCAAAAAAAAAAAAATACTATAAATAGGTAATAATAATAAAAATAATATTAGTTGATTAAAAAAAAAATGGTGGTTTACATTGCTCGGGCAGGACTACATTGACCGGGCAATTTACACGTCATTACCCGGTATTCCACATTACCCGTAACATACATATTAAACAAAATAATATGTGAAATATAATATTATTTAAATACTAAATAGGTAACTTTTTTTTGATTTGAAAATACGACGCTCGACATCTCGCGTCGTGAGAAGCGCTCGGCATGGGAATCAACAACTAATTTATTACAGGTTTCGAATTTCTACCGTATCATTCGTATGTAGTCATCTAGGTTAGGATGTACGATAGTGTCGAATACGCCGATGTAGTTAAAATTAAAATTATTAAAATATTATTGGTCGATAAAGGACCTATTTTTGTCCACTGCGAACCCGGCGGCCAGACAAGTATTATTCAATTATTGATTTGAACTGTTTGTATACGGATTTTACTGTGTACACATACATCTAAATAATAAGAGTTTATCGTTCATGTACGTATTATAAAAATAAAAATGTATTTTCTTGAAAATATGTTTAATGAAATGCATTACACATTAAAATTAATAATAATTACATAATGTAGATTATAAGCTAAGATTTTATTAAGCATAAAATTACGTATACAAAATAAACATTTTCGACTTAAATTTATAATAAGAACCGAAAAGAGAAATTAATTTATACACGGAAGAAAATATTTAAATATTTATAAACAAATTAATTGTATTATGGTAGTATTTCATAAATAAACCGAAAATTATAGACAGCAACGTCACTAACTTTTTTTATGGTATGCACTATACATGAAATTACCCCCAATCACCACACGGCGCACACCCATCTATTTCAAAATGTTTTAAAAGATATTTTACATTAGTTTGAGTTATAATTTAATTTGTAACTAGAAATCTTAATATCATTGTTATTAAAATCAATCATACCATTAGGCATAAGCGGACTGCTACTTGCTGGTGCAAAGTATAAATACAACTTACAGTATTATAAATTAAAAATTAAAATGAATTTTCATGTTACAATTGAAACTGTCGCACTGAATTGACCACCGTCATCCAAATTACGTAATATTAAGTATAATATTACGTATAATTAAGTAATATTTCCACCGAAATAACTATATATGTAGGTATTTATAGATTTTAGATTATGTGGCTTTTAATAATATTTAACAAAGAAAATGATATAATATATTTTCAATTCAGATATAGTTACATCTATACATTTTTATTTTGAATTAGTTATTATTTACAAAAAGCTGGGTTTTTTTAAGTTGAGACGTAGTCTCTAAGTCTCCCTTGTCGACGAGTGCGGTCGTTTAAAACAACTATAGCTTATTACGATGCCATTTTAATTCCTTAACGTGATAAAATGAATAATAATAGCAATAACCTATTTTAAGTATATTTAAGGCATGAGCTCAACCGTAATACAAGTTTAAAAGGCAATTTCTTTAAAATATTGGCCACGTGAGTCGTGACGACACTGTGCTACACTCCGGTGGTACCATCTATGGGCTAATTCCGTGGGTCGCATATTATTATAAATAAATTATAATGATTATCAATAATATCAGAAAAACCAAAAATGTTTAGAAATTTCGAATATGAACAAACAAACAAACTATTATTATTACTTCAAAATTGTTATAATTATAGATTCTGACATTTTGCTGTTTTCTATAATACCCGACAATCAATAATAAGCCAGTTTTTTTAAGCCGTGTATGGTGTCTGAAATAATATTATTTTTAATATAATTTCATGTAATGTTCAGGTTCTACAGTCACACGTCCGCATGTATGATAATGGCATAATGCGTTACGTTCACGCGTTTTTCGTGTACACGTTTACCTACAGGCTACGGACAATACGCTCGACTATGAAACAGGCATAGTGCCATAATGGATAAGAATATCGTCATCCGTTTATACTTATGAATTATTATTTACTATTTATTTATTTTATTATGGGCTAAATACTTAACAATAAAAATTAGTTATTATTTTAATTCAAAAATGATAACCACTTTCTATGGGGAAAAAATATAATAGTAATAAGCAATATTTTCGTGCGAAGAAAACGTACTCGTGAACAATATAAAATGCAATTTAATTTAACATGCACAATATTTTAATAAGACTATTATAAGAGTTATGTATACATATATATTTTTTTTGCTGAAGTAACTAATCATGCAGTTATATGCATTATAATATTTTTACTTGATATCCACGATAAAAAATGATTGAAACAAAATAAATATTACTTTTACAATGAATCAGATGAAATAGAGTTTTAGGTCTAATATTACAGTGAATTGACCTTTTATCAAACTTATAGTTTAGAAGATTTTTTTTTAATTTGTCTGTGTTTTTTGACTTGTTTACCTTATTAAATCAGTCACGTTGTTTAATATCACACGAGTAATCACCGCGCCTACATAATATACGGAACTATCACAATTTTTGTAATTTATAATTTTTTACTGCAACATAAATTAATGATTTCACCAATAATTGTATTAATGTTATCATTGTGATTAGATAATCCAAAACTATTTAAAATTAAATTGATTATCACTGCATTACAACAGTAGAACTGATGACTGATGCAGAGTTATAAATGTTCATAATATATCACATACAAATTTTAATATCTTTAAGTTATTTAAGCCAAAGTACAAACTCATTACTCATATAATCTTCTTTACTTTAAGTTTGGTATAATTTTATATTCGGAAATTGCTTTTAGGGTTAAGCCAGGGGTGCAAGATGTCCCTAGACAAATATCTAAAGTGAGCGAACTCGATAGCTCGTTATAGTATACATACTATTAGTATGTTAGTATACTTACGTATTTTTGTTTGACAAAAAATTAAAAACCATACCGAAGTTTATCGGATGGTTACTGTAATTTTCTCTCTTTGGATGAAATACTTTAATTTATAATATAATAAGCATACTTAAATAAGTAAATTATCGTTGAATTGTATACTGCCATTATAGGTATGTAAATGTGTAATACTTCTCAAATATATTTAAATCATGTTAAGATTTAAGGTTTTAAACCGTTTTCTTCTACCTACATTGCTACTCAACATGACTATATATGTAAAAAAAAATATATTTTTCAAATCTATGGAGGTGGAGGGCTGGAACTCCCTAAGCCAGAGTGACCTTTCAGCACCGAGTGTCCAATACAAATGTTGGTTTTATTTTATTTTATCCGCGTGTCAAATAATTTGATGACCCTTTTTCAAACTTAAAAAATGTCTACATCCATAGATTGAATGATAAAAAAGTACTAAAATAGAGTAATATAAGTAATATAAGTAATAAGAGTATCCGTGACCATGGGTGCCCATAGATAACATTTTAAGGGGGGGGGGAGTCAAAATAAAAAAATTCGGTAATAAAGTAATATTGTGGTAATATTTATTGAGCTACAAGTTCATAATATTTTTTTCCAGGGGGGGGGGCAAGTGCCCTGTCTTGCCCCTCCCAATGGGCGCCCATGTCCGTGACACGTGTCATAGGTTCGCCATCTCTGTCCTAAGCCGTCTATAAATTATCCATTAGAATTTAGAGTGATCAAAATAAGATAATGTGCTCTTTATAATAACCAAACAATCATATAGATAATTTAAATAAATTAGAATTATATTATCTTTTACAGTTTTTAATTTAATTTATCAAGTAGGTTGTAGATAAAAAAGATTATAGGACTATATAGGACTATAGGTATTCACTACCGATACTATGATTAACCGCATTATAATTAAAATGGTTTTTATTTACAATTGGCCATCACAGGTCCATTAAAGTTACCGTGTACTCAATCGGAGCGATTCCTTTAAAGGTTTAAACCGATTCACCCACATGAGAATATTATTATACTATTATGGTTTCTTTTTGATTACGAAAAATATTTCAAAATGTGAGAATAAAGTTAGGCCATTCCAGTGTTTGTTCTCCGGTAGTTTTTACAATATCTGATCATGTGAAATTTTTCTATATATTAGATACACATTTTATTATAGCTGAGTATACAAAAAACGTATAAATATATACTTATATAATATAATATAAAATATAATTTTATACATACTGTATAATTTGTAAAAAATGGACAGAGACAACTATTGTCTGTTATGTTGTATGCAAACGAGTGCATAATATTGTCATCTTCGTTTTATCAGTAACACATGTGCTACTAAGAAATAAATGCTGAGTAAAAAAAAAATGTGCCATCAGTGTTAATAAATGAAAGACATATATGCTCTACGAGTCTATAGGTACTTCCCACTTCCCAGTGACTTAAATGGCGGTATGCTACTCAGTATCAAATCATGATCGAGCATGGTCGCCGCTCGCAGAGTCGCAGTACATATCAAACGTGATTTGATGTTTTTTTATTTAATTTTTTTTTTTAGTTTGTTCATTCCAAGATACGGTTTATTAAAGATTTTACGGTAAAATCACTTATTCGTAAGAAATCATATTTTTGATATTGCTTATATTAATCTAATAGGTGATAAATTTTAAGTTTTGTTTCTAAATTTATTTTTGATCGTTCTAACTACCAAACTAATTATTAAAAATGTAAAAATCGGGTATCTTAAGGATATAGTTAGAATTATTGTCATAATTGGATCAGTTTTTACATCAAACCCCTTCAGTAAGCTATATTCCTATAACGCGTAAAACAAATGTAATGTCGTATTTTTTTGCTATTGTTACTACCTTTATTAATTTAAATATTAATCAGTTTAATTACTTGCAATATGACAATATACCCACTATAAACACAATTAAAAAACAATGTATATATATATTATATATATATATATATTTCCTATGTATGTTCGATTATCTATCTTATTACTACATCTTTATTGCTATCACTACTTTTACTATCAGTAATATTGTTATATAACATGTATCCCTAATATTGTAATTGTTGAGCCAAAATAGTCTACGACTGAAGGCTAATAGTGTAGTGAGTCCGGTCCATAGCAATAGAAAAAAAATATTTCCTATGACAATAAAAACCAATAATATATAAACATAATTGAATAATTCGTAATTTTTAATACTGACTATTGTAATAATATGCTCACTCGTCATTGTAACAAGTCAAATGTAATATAATAAATAACAACCCAACTGTCACGCATAAGGAACGGCGTCATACCCAACATAAAGTAGATCAAATAATATAAAGATCACGGGAGGTACAACAGTGTACATAGTGCCTATAATAATATCATGACATGTCCTGTGTGCTGTGTCCCCGAAAACGGGATCTTAGGTTGAAAAAAGGGATTATAGTCCTTAGAAGCGCATAGCCCTTTGCTAACGCCGCACCGTGTCCAACGCAAACGAGACGAAAAATACAGCTTGTTTATTTAATTGCATCGAATGGAATTCGAACAGCATGTTTCGAATAGAAATCGTTTGTACTCCTCGCATTGAGACATTTATTATTTACGCAGGACACAGTGAAAGCCGTCTACCACCCTCTGACCAATGTGGTCGTGTGTGATTAGTATGAAGACGTGTACGATCAAGTACACAACGTCACCACCCATACCGTTAAGAACCAGTCCCTAGGTGGACAATTGAGAAAACATTCAACGAGCAGTGAACAGTGTGTTTTTATTTTGACGATCGTTTTCTCTTTTCATACCACAACGTAATACAGAGGATTTGGTAAGTTTGCACATTTTAATACTAAATGTTATTGTAAAAGACTCGAAAGTCTTTAAAGTCCTTCTCAAAATTAACAAAAAAATTATTTTAATATTTACGGAATTTTCTTAAAATAAATATAAAAATATTGTTCAAAATGTCCATTGAAAATTACTAGGTGTATGGAATATAAAATATTGTCCGCCACATATGAAAATGTATTACAAAACAAAGTTATTATTGTCGAGGTTATAGTAATATTCCGCCGTTGACGAGGATGCTCAGATATTCAAAATAAAAATGTTTTGATACACTTCTATTCTCCGAATATAAAGTTTTTCCTTTACATATATTACAATGCATTCGCCTCGTCGAGGTTGCAGCGTTAACATTAGCAATTAATAATAAAAATGTTATATTATGTTCATATGAGAACTGTAATTCAGTTAACTCTTAAACTCATTCATTCTACGTTCAATCGCGTATTCCCGTCGCGTAGCGAAAATACAGTCGTGGCGCCGTACGTGAAAATGCGTTGACGGAAAAAAATATCAGTCGACAAGTCGACGAGACGACGACGGTCGCCGCCGCCATGGCGACGTCGTCATCGTCGCTACAGTCGCCTACCACTCCTCCGCCAGTCCACAGACCAACACCGGACACCCGTCTTATCGTCTTCGGGTAGGAAAATAACACGGATTTCTCTATAGTTGTAGCAATGTAGCATAGCAGTCTGCGGAAACTATAAATAGGGTGATAGGAGACGCCGCGCCGGAGTCACGGCGACCCGTACCGAAAATGCTTAAAGTCCTCACTGCCCGCACACTGCATCACTGCAGCCGGACAATATAGAATCCGATTCGCCAGAGCGGCGTTACCGCCAAGACAATATAGGATTTTACCGCCACCGCTCCTTGATCTATGCTTTTGTCACCGCTGCCGCTGCAAACTTTGGACGGTTTCTTTTCCATGATCGCCGTTGCACACCGGCTAGCGGAGCAGCGCGCGCCCCGTGCCGGCGTGTCGCGTCGACGTACCGCCCGCACCCGCCCGCCAATGTTTTGTCAACGGATAAACTTTATACAGCGCTCCGCAGTTGGCGGCCGTTATTTCGATTTTGCTCTTCCGCAGACACGTACCCTGCGCTTGCTCGACATTCGCTCTACGTTCTACTGGCCGCTTCTACGTTTTTCCTGCTCTGCTAGCCCGAACAACTGATTTTATTTTTGCGTTTGTTTGCCGTGCACCGATACTTGTAAGTATTTTACCTTTTATTTTTATTTTTATTATTACTACCGATCGGACAACGCTGCAGTGTGGCTTTTCGTTACGGTTTTTTTCTGGTTCGCCAAACCACGTTTTCAGAAACCACGCTTTTTGACTTTTGGTTGACCGCTACAATTAAAAGTCACGTGGCGAGAGTTAAGTTACCCTGTTTCGTGTTGTATGGGTTACTCTAATTATTAGGTTTATATATTAACATTATTGTTCGATATTTTTAATTTTACCATGTACCTACTTTGTAGGTATTATTTGTATTTAGCATAATGTACCATTCTCGTCGGACATGATTGTTAAGCTTTTATTACTATCACAACTTGCTCCGAAATTTTTTCGTATTTGAGGTCGACAGCCATTTAAAATTCAGACCATATCTTAATAATGTAACTACCGTTACTAATATTATTTCTCAAAACTTGTTTAATTAGTACCACGTGTTTCTGTTGCTTTTAGGCATTTGTTAAACCTATATATACCCAGATTAACAGCGAAATCGATTAAATGATTATTTTTCATATTAGTAATAAACTAAAAACTTTTTCAATGTGCAATAACAAAAGTTATACTTATACATTATGGATTCCTTATAAAATTTGTAACATTTTACTTCATTTAAATTGTTTGAGTTGTAAAAAAATAAAATTGAATTAAATCATAATATTAGAATACTGATTGTTGTTTCTAAATTAATTTTTTTAGTACCTAAAATTGTAAAAATTTTATTTAATCCTAATTAAAATCATTATTAATTGTTTCAACCGTCACTAAACATATAAAAACATTTTTTTGCTTTAATTGATGTAAAATTCTCTCAAAATCTAGTTCCTACATTTAATAAATAACAATTTTGATTACTATAAACACTTAAATACTATTCATTATTATCTTATTGCTGTCAATAATAATCAGAAATCGCATTATTTTGCTGTATTTTTACAAAATTAAATTTAACCTATTCCGTGATATTACACACATACCTACTTAAGACTTAAAAAAAACAATAATAAGAAATCAAGTTATAGGCCCATAGGCCCATATATTTATAATTTATAATAATCTTAGCTTATAAGTTCAGACACTAATAAATTATGTAATATGAATATTAATTGTATTAAAAATTAAAATGTGTAGTAATGAAGTAGGTAAATAATAAAAAGATAGGTCTATATCAAATTATTAAAAAATGTTATATTTTTAAAAACATTTTCAATATCGACCATTACCTATTTAACTTACTAAATACATTTTTTTTCGTTACTTGTAATGTTTTGGTCTTGGTGAATTCATTAATGAAAGAATCTTATCTTTAAGTTCTATATTTGTCAGTTATACAAAGTTTATTATTATATTTTTATAAATAAACTTTATTTTGTAAAAAGTATTTATTATAGAAATGATAATTTATACATCTACTTACTAATGATATAGAATAATAGTATGTTATCCTTTATCATTGGAATCAACTAATACTTTTTGATTGTCATGTAGTTGTTATTTAGATCTATGTAAGATCGATGAATGTGGAGATTTGTTTTTTTCTCAATATTCAAATAAGTTACTAAGGAATTCAATTAATTAATTTTGGTTATCACCTGTCCCGCTCTGTCCATACATGAAAAACATGATCATAATAGATACTTTTTTTTATAGCTTTTATTTTTTAGAATTTTTTTAACTAACAATATTTGTTTAACCTAACATATTTACATATCATGATTATGTTATCGTTTTGTTGTAACAAACAATTTAGTAACAAGATTTATAAGAAATATTTATTTTGACACATAAATATTTTTTATATTTAAATACTAAGCATATTAAACAATTTTTGTTACTTTTCTAAGACACGACTTTGTGTTAATGTATTCCTTATTATCAGGTGTTACTAGTATTTTTAAGTTGCCCAAAACAGTTTTTAGACATAAAAAACAAGTCAACTTATAAAATAAGTAGCTAATTACCATCACATCATAAATTATTTTTTAATTTATAATAAATATAATGCAATACCCTGATTAAAAAAAAAAATATTCTACCTAAAAATTACCAAATGTGCTGAATAGTGAATACCTCAAACTTCGGTAAGTTTAATTTCATATGCTGAACCCTGTCAATGTATGTGTGTTACTTAGTGTTAAGTAAAACTTCATATGCAAATAGGTTTTTTCATGGTAATAATAATTATGAACTCTGTATTTTTTTTTGAAAGAAAATTTCCGAAATAAAATCATTTGAGTAGGTGATAATTTTATTTTTGGATTGTTTATTTTAAGAAAAATTTGACTTCAATACTCTCTTACTTACTAATAAACTAATTATCTTGGACATAAAATATTTTCTACTAGGAATTCTTAATTCTAAGTACCTATACATCTGAAATAAAAATAATTTAAAAAAAAAGGTTTTAGAGTTAATTATAATTTCTTTTGAATGTGCTCCAAATTTTCATTGTTTTGGATATATATTTGTTGATGTATTTTGAACTAGGGATAATATATTCTAGCTGTTGTCTTATAATTTAAGGTGACGTTGCACTGACATTTGTTGTCTCTGCCCTACAAGTGCGATGCATAGCAAATCGCTCAGCAGATCAAGTTTATCTCTGTTAATTTAAAAATTAGTGAATTGACCTCTTTTAAAATTTAAAGTCTAGATTATAATCTAGGCCATTTAGACATAAAAATTGTTTGTAAATCTTGCAATACGTATAACTCGCTTTAAATTTTAAACTAACCAAAATAAATAGTCTGTTGAACATGCAATTAGGAATGTTACGCACTTGTAAGATAGAGACAACAAATGTCAGTGTAGCTTCCTCTTAAGTATAACTTATTAATATAATAGATACTATTACAATGTTATAATATCTCTTACCTATTGGCTCATACTTAGTTTTTGAAGATTACTAATTTTTTGTGTACACACATTTTTTATTTAAGATATTTTTTTGAGCACGATTCAAATATTAAATCTCAAGCTTCTCTTATTTATATTACATTTAATAAGTCAGTGACTATTTAATTATTTATTATTGACCGGTAAATATATTAATGTAAACTTTAAGTTTTAGTTAAACTTTAACTTAGTCAATGGCAAAAAATTGGAATTTGTTAAATAGAAACATACACAAACCTAATTAATTAAAGTATAAAAAAATACTTCAAATACAATTTTTTTTTTAATTTCTCATGCTGGGTTGCCCTTAAATTAATTTAAATTAGTGAACTATTACATTTTTATCAATTTTAATTTAAAATATACAATATGGTTACTAGTTAGTTATATTTTAGAATTTGCATATATTTTTTTTAAATAGCTTTTAAACTAGTAAGTTTAAGTGTAGGACGTACATTTTGTTTTCAATCATGTCATACACTTTTCGCCATTGATGTTAGTTCATAATGTGAAAATGGAGGGTAATTGCTAAGGATATATTCAATGGACTAAGGAACAGACTCACTAGCACTAACACATTTTAATTGAAATATATGTATGTTGGGTTCACAAACAAATAGAATTTCATGTACATTAAAATAATATTTCTATAAATATTGCTCATTGTAAATGAGTGGTTACTATAACAGACAACTGTAACTAGATACAGTGATCTATACATTATGTAAAATTATACATTTTTTAATTCATACTTTGGTTTGACTTTGATTTATATTTTATTATTAAGTTATTATTCTTTACAATTTAAGTTTTATTTTACGACTAATCATTTATTATTTAGGATTTATAATGTCTGACGGTGGTTGGGATGATGAGTCGGGTTCTTCAAACCAGAGAGGTCGTGGCCGTGGTGGGAATCGTGGAGGAGGTCGTGGCAGAGGAAATTATAATAATAGAAACAATGATGACTTTGACTCAGCTTCACAAGGTGATAGTTGGGGAAATGGAGGTGGTGGTGGTGCTGATGAATGGTCCACTAATGATGATGGAGAACGGGAAGGCGGATACCGCGGCCGTGGTGGTCGTGGTGGCAGGGGAAGAGGAAGAGGTGGAGGACGAAATACAGATAGAAGTAATGGTGATGAAGAAGGTGGTGATGGACAATTTGGTGGTGATGACGGAGAACCTCCAGTTTCTGACAAACCCAGACCAACATATATACCTCCAGAAATTGATGAAAATGACGAATATGGAATCGGTGTTGGAAGCAATTTCAACAAATATGAAAACATTGAAGTAAAAGTTAGTGGTGATTCCGTCCCAAAACACATTGAGTCCTTTAAGAGTTCAGGTTTGCGTGAAGTATTAATAGAAAAGTTGGTCAAATGCAATTACACCACACCTACTCCGATTCAGAAGTATTGTATTCCTGTTATTATAAGTGGACGAGATATGATGGCTACTGCTCAAACTGGGTCTGGTAAAACGGTAAGTAATGTTTGAAATTCTTATTAATTGCTTGTTAAATGATTAAATAATTTATATAATTTTATTGAATGGTAATTTACAGGCTGCATTTGTTTTGCCAATTGTGCATACTTTACTTTCTCAACCACAAGATTTAGTTTTTGATAGGGATTACTGTGAACCTCAGTGTATTATTATGTCACCAACTAGAGAATTAGCTATACAAATTCGAGATGTTGTATATAAATTGACAAATGGAACTTGTATTAAACAATCAATTTTGTATGGCGGCACTGCAACAGGACATCAAAGGGGAACATTGGCTGTAAATTTGAATTCAAATTTAATTTAAATATGCAAGCTTAATTTTACATGTTCTTTAATTTACAGAATGGTGTTCATATATTAGTAGCAACGCCTGGACGTTTAAATGATTTTGTTGGTCGAGGATATGTATCTTTTAAATCTATAAGGTTCTTTGTGTTAGATGAAGCAGATAGAATGCTGGATATGGGTTTCAAGCCCGATATTGAGAAAATATTGCACCATGAAACAATGGTCGATGTTGTAAGTAGAAATACCATAATATATTTACTATTAATTTCAATGACATTACTTAGAGAAAGAATAAAATATAAATATACATTCATTATAATTATGTATAACATATAATGTTAATGTTTCTTAATTTATTTATAGAACACCAGACAAACACTTCTGTTTTCTGCCACGTTGGCAGATGATATTCAAATGTTATCAAAAGCTTTTTTAAAGCCAAACTATGTATTTGTAGCTGTGGGTGAAATTGGAGGAGCATGTAAAGATGTTAAACAAGAAATAAGGGAAGTCTCCAAGTTTGAAAAAAAGAAAGAACTAATTAAAGTTTTAGAATCCCTAGGTAGTTATTAATTACTTACATTTATTTCTGAGTCATTATTGTGTTTAAATTATGATTGTTAATGTATTGGTATTATTATTTTTAGGAGATTGTAAGGGAACCATGGTTTTTGTGGAACAGAAAAGAAATGCCGATTTTATTGCTGCATTCTTAAGTGAAAAAGACTACCCTACAACTAGTATTCATGGCGATCGTGAACAACCAGAGAGAGAACAAGCTTTAAGAGATTTTAAGAGCAATAAAATGAAAATTTTGGTTGCCACTGCAGTAGCTGCTAGAGGCTTAGGTTTGTGAATTCTATTTTTTTATTTCCTTCTGGTTATGCTTTTGTTAATTAAATATATTTAAAATTTTTTTTCAGATATAAAAGGTGTTAACTGTGTTGTAAACTTTGATATGCCTAGCTCTATCGATGAGTATGTGCATCGAATTGGCCGAACGGGAAGATTGGGTAATTCTGGTAGAGCAGTTTCATTTTATGATAGTTCTAGTGATAATAATTTATCATCGGAACTTGTTAGGATTCTAAAACAGGTCTGTACATTTAAATTTTTTTATTCTATTGGTGTATTCTATTATATTGTTGGTTTTAGGCTGAACAAGAAGTGCCATCATTTTTAGATGGTGGAGGTGGAAATTCCTATGGTGGAGATTCGTATGGCGGAGGTAGCAATGCATGCAGTGATGTTAGAGTGACTACGGTAAATATTGTTTTGTGTATTGTGTACTTTTTGTTAAATTTCTGTGTTAACAGCTAAATGTTTTTTAATAATGCAGTATTTTTTTTTATTTGTCTACACTATTGGTTTTCTCTGAACCTTCCTACCATACCAAATTTACCTGGGTTATAACTTTTTACATTAAGAGTAAATTTATTTTTTATTATATTACACTTACAACAAAGTTCCCTACATAGGCTGTCTTAATTTGTATGCAAGTTATAAGCTTATACATTTTTACAATTCACAAATTATACTGGGACACAGCTATGTTTTTAGCTCATAGTTAGATGATAGGTGAATTCACATAAATATTTTAATCTTTTATCATCAATATAGAGATGAGGGTCGATCCTGCTAAACAAATGGCTTTGTTGGTGTTTATGGGTTGATGAGAGAAAACACAGTGTGCTGACATTCTCTTTATTTTATTTATTCTGTACTACCTAAATTGAATTATGTGTAATGCAATTATTTTTATTAAATTTTTTTTTTGTCTACAGCAAGCTGCTGACGATGATGGATGGTGAATCAGCTTGGTACATTGAATTATTATTTATTTAAACGACCTAAATATGGACTGATTAAATTAAATTATTAGACTATTTTTAGGTCCATAATTATTAAATATTTGTACAACTTAATATTGGTTAATATTGGTTATGTTATGTTCTTATTATGCTGTATACATATTCTTGTTTGTTATGTTAAGATAAATTTAATAACTTACCTTTATTCCAAAATACATAACAGTTATATTAATATTAGTTTATGGTTTTGATTTGTTACATATTTTTTGTTGATTAATTTGATGAAATCTTGCAATATTAATAGTGAACAATTAATGTGCAGTGTACATTTAACTTTATAACACGTTCACCTCTGCCGCCGATCACAGATCACCATTGGTAGTAGGGCCCTTCGATCCATGATCGTCACTGTGCATATTGAAAATACACTCCTACAATGACTGCTTTATTATTTATCAGGCCATTCAGAACATATTAACGGAAAATTCTTATCATTCTGTTTTTTGATACTTTTATAGTCCCGCAGATGTTTCCGTAGATACGAAGCGTGTGACACCAGATTTGGAATATACGTGTGGCAGTGAACATGTTAAATGTGTTGAAGGATCTGTATTAAGTATTGAAATTCAGGTGTATGAAAATAATTCATTAATCTTACCATTTAACGATTTTATAAGACATTTTAGAGTTTTATTAAGTCATTGTTAATAAGGGAATAAATAGTATAATGTATAATACATTGTCATTAAAAACATGGTATTGACTATTGATCAGTACTACACATGAATATACACTCAATTCAGAATAAAAATCAAACTTGGTGGTGGCAAGTTGTTTGTTTGCAATTGTCAAATGCTTCTCTGCGTGAGCTAGTGCTCAAGAGCTCTTAGCCAAGCCCATGTACATAATATGTTGGGCTGCGAGTTACTTTCCCATTTCGAACAGACTCAATTTAAGTAAATTTTAATGCACTATCTATATGTTATCCTACTTAGTGATCCAGATATTGAAAGTCTTATTATTTTAGGAAAGGCATCATAGTTGCTATTACCAAGACATTCTATTTCTTAAGTACTTTTTTCCTGAGTTGTTATTACTTAACAATTTTTTTTTTGAGCACGTAGATATAATTTCAATAATATTTACACTGGTAGCCCCGTGGGTTTGGATATATCATACGTGGTATTCTATATTAGTATATTTATAACAATATTGTAAATATGATGTCCCTATTTATCCTAGTACAAACCAAGCTCCATTTGGCAAAAATAAATTAAGTTAATCAACAGTGGCATTTTAGACATGAACTTATGATCTTTTTATTGTTCTCCATTAGGTGGCATGTACCTACTTATAAATTTATGATTTGGAAACATAATTCTTGATAAATAAAAATATTTCGTTGTTTATATGGGATTTATTTTTGTGTCATTTTAACTACAATGCCGAATGTTAAAACAAATATTGTTATCCTTAAAAATGTAATATATTTAATAGAAGATTTTTCTTGTGATTTTGTGCGAGAACGCAAAATTGTATCATATTATTAAATATCCTGACATGTGTCATATTGTACTGTTGTATGTTATTAAGTTCTAACATATAACTTCTGCCTGTTATATAATGTATGTGTATATGGTTTGCTCCATAAATTGCTATCAGGTGAACAGTAAAATGGTATTTATATTTATTTTCTATTATTTTAAACATATTATCTCATTACACAATAGTACAATACATTATATTATATTCAGTAAAACCAATTATTTAATGAACATTAAAATCCTCTACTAGTCTGTAATACTGTATTAATCTGTCACTTTAACACTGTACCAGAGATGAATGGTGTTTTGTAGTGACCACCTAAGTACTGTGTAACAGATAATTGTTGGAGTTGTAACTAGTTACAGATCGGTAAAAATAATATAATATTATTATGATAAGATAAACAAGTTTTATCATCAAAGATTATCAATATTCAATTTATATTATATATATTTTTTAGTTTTTGCGATTAAAAAAATATGGTCTAATTTATTTGGTAACCACGGTTATTAATAATTTACTATTTATTTATGCAACCCGAGAATAGTTTACACAATCATTAAAAACCTTACAGGGCCGTTAACAAATTTACAGACTGTTCTTTATGCAACCCGCCCTGAGAATTGAGATACGTAATTTATATCGGAGCAAGGACCCACCATTCTCTCAATGACAATAAAACGAGCCGTTCCGAATTCTGCTGTCCTCACTACGAAAGTGCAAATATTTTATTTATAGATAAGATGGACTTAAAGTTATTTTATTTCACAATTCCTAATTTATTTCAATTATTTTCTTAATAATAATAAGTAATTATTTTATTGTATTACCATTTACCATGATTATAATATATAATATGAAAAGAGATAAAGTTTAACAATAAATTAAAATCACATATTTTATAACCGTATATTTATTATTTAGGTACATATACTAAAATACAAAATAATTGTATTTATATATTACATATTATTTACATTTAACTGGTATGGGTTTTTGTAAATGACTTAGAAACGCTTTGAATATAGGTGGAAGTACATCAGTTTTTACAAATTTTACGGTCACAGAATCTGATAATCTTCAAACTTAAAGTGTTCATTACACAATGAGCTGTACTTTGTAGATACCAAATTCTTTCTTTTAACTTCAATAAACCATCTTTTAAGAAATTCAGGAGGATTATTAAGTGGAAATCTGTCTGTAAAATATTCATAGTTAGGTATAATAGGTATGTTACCTATGCTTATATAATATTTAATTCTATATACAAAATTATAAAATGTAAATATTCACTTTTGTAACTTAATACTTCCACCTTGTATGTGCCTGTTGGTACCAAATGCTGAGTATGAGACAATCATATTGAATAATGTCACAACTCATAAACGAACTGTTAACTAACAAGTATAATTACTAAAATAAGGTTGAAAAATCGCCAAATTAAAAACAATAGGGATTGAGGTTTAAAAGATAGAAAAGATGGAAATTATGTAAAATTTGAGTAAATATCTCGGCGATTATATACGAAAAGAACGCATTATTTATCGTATATTCGTGTAAAATGTAAAAATTAAGTGTTGCCCTTCGGTGGTGAGGATAACGTCAAACGTGAAGGTTCGTTTTTATGTCCAAGTCCGTGCTCCCGTATAATTTATTATCTATCTTATTGAATTAATCTTTTTTTCTTTATTTTCAAGCAGAAGTATATCTAAGCAGTAAGCAATATACTCAAATAGTCAAATATAAAGATAACTTATGTGACTTATTCATACGATTGATGACCTAGTTGCGCCTCTGTATAGTTCACAGTAAAACCCAACGGCGTAACCACGGTGACTATATTTTGTTTAATTCCCCGGGTGCATTGTGATAAAATAAAAATAATCGATTACGTAAATCATACACAACACATATTTTGATAAAAACATATTCACTTTTAACGAAACACGTCTATTACACACGCAAGCGTCATCAAATGTCACAGGATGACGAGTCTAAATGTAACACGGCCTACCAATATTTTAAATGCGCAAAGCCATTGGATTTTTCTTACAGGAATCTTGTGTCACTTGAAGGTATACATAGCCAAGAGCTACTCATACCTATTTGTATTGTTCGTATTGATGGTAATAGTGTAGGCGCTAGGTATGTACTTTTGTATATTTTCCAACCCTAACAATAATAAACCTTAGGTGGTATAGGTACTCCATATAAATGTGTTGATTTTTATAAGTATTACATTAAAATATGTGTTAGTATAAATGTCATTCATATTAAGGGCGTATTATTTCATACCCGACAAATCTGTACCATCCTGAAATAGTTACCTACCTACTATATTATCTGTCACTACCTGTCTACCTAGTACCTAAGCCTGTTCATTGCAACATAAATCAATTCAGAATCTAAATACAGAAAATTCATATTATTTCCAATTTGTGTTAATAATCCCTTCAGGTTGACACAAATGTAATAATTTATGTAAAATACTCGATTGCTTGAATAATGGTTGAGAGAAAGCTGTGAGCTCGTAAAGACGCATTCACACGTAAGTTGTGTTGATCAAATCGCATTGAGATTGGACATCCATTTTACATTACATTTTTTAGTATCATATAATAACCAAGTTGCAATTGATTATACCAAGAATTGACTACAGCTCAAATTTTAAGCCATATTGGTTAGGAGTTATAACCATATAGTTAGCAATTACCATGCCCTAGCACAACACGACACACGACGTATAGTTGTGAATCTGTCTCAACTCTAGTGTAAAAATGAAATGCGTGTAAGCTGACTTACACTCGGTACAAATTCGTTAATAGAACGATCAAAGTTTTTCATGAGCACTGAGCAGTGAAAAAATGCATCAGAAATATAGAGCTTTTGATTTTTTGATAATAATATTAATATTATTAATTAATATTAATTAAATTATTTTGTTTGTTTAATTATATAAACTTACTAATTATAAATCATCAAGAATATCAAAACCCTATAGTATAGAATATACTATTTAAAATAAAAGATAATTTCATTATATTTTGTTGTACATACATATATTTATATTTTTAATGGCATTGGTTCACACAAATAGTTTTCTACACATATATAATTTCATCGTTGTTAACTAAATATCACAGTCACTAAAACATTCGTAAATATAGTAACTTGTGTGGTTTTAGAGTTGAATGGAAACGAAGAACCACTGCCACTGAGAGTGCGAGGAGCTCCAAAGAAAAACCTAAAGAGTAACCGTTACAGGACAGGTTCGTTTTGGCTGAATAAAAACAATTTGAAAAACGTCAACGGCCTGAGGAACCTGGCCGATCGTCTATTCGAAATGGCTGATTACCTCTCGTGGTTAGATTTGTCCGACAATAACCTAACTTCAATCAGTGACGTAAGTATGTACTACAATACTTACTATTATAATACCCATGAATAAGTATACAACTAGTATTCATAGATGCATTTCTACCAGGGACGTCATTTGCGAGTTTCAAAGGTGTGCATATAGAGCATTATGAACTTCTATTAGATTTAAATTTATTATATTTTGATGATTTTTTTTATAATAAAAGTGATCATTTTAGATTCTGAGCGGAACGATGAATGTATTGATTTTACTATAATGTCTGGGTTATTTTCTCTTTCTGCAAATATTTTTTTTAGTAGATAATTCTTTTCTTTTCGGAAAAGGAATATAGTTGGTACTTTTAGGTAAAAATTGAAAATGTACAGTAGTTTTCTAAAATGCCGAGCAAAACTAAAAAAAAAATTAAGAAAAAACATGGATTTTTGTGCAAAACGAGTTTTTAACAAAATTGATTTAGTTTTTTTTGTTATAAAAACTAATAACTGTAGATACTTGAAATTTTCACTGAACGTTTATATTTGAAGTTTCTAAACACTACATTATCTTTAAAATTTTTAAACTTTTTTTGAGATATTTATAAACATAAAAACAAATCGATTTTTAGAAGTTTTTTTTTAATTTTTGTCGATACAGCATTTTTGTTAGGTCAAAAAACTTGAAAATATAGTGCAAATTGATAAAAAAATTAAGAGTAATCCACAATCATTTTTTATGAGAATCTGAAGTTAAAATTATGACATAATTCGTCAAAATCACGAAAATTTGCAAATTGTTTTGAGTTTGTAATTCATAAATATGTTTCTTTTTAAATCTAAGATGTGAAACTTTAATAGTAAATTTCTTTTAGTTTTCCTATCTTTAACAAAAAAATTGATATTCACTAGTAATTTAACGAATTCTTATTGAGCAATTTTCTTATTTTGTTGTAATTTAAAAGCTCATGTAGATACTTGACATTTTCATCCAATATTTATGTTAGCAATTTCCATACATGGTAACATTTTCGAAAAATTGTTTTGAGCTATTTAAAGCCTAGAAATTTTTTTTTATAATTATTTTCGATAAAAAATACTCATGTTGCTGTTTACTACTATCAATGTTGATGACGGACAGAACAAAACACACATTATTGTAAAAACAATACATTTGTTATTACACTCAAAATCTAAACAATTTATATCAGTTTTGATAAATTATGTTATCTATTAGTGGGCTCATTTGTTAAAAAATGACGATTTATTAAAATTAGTTATTGTCTGTAACTTTTATTTCATTATCACTTACCGATGATTTGAATTATTTTGAACTATTTTTTAATATTCTTGTGGAAGTTCTGAGATATTGTAAGAGTGACTTTTCCAAATGATCAAACATGATAGTTATGAACATATTAAAGATAAAAATTATTACACGCGACCATGCCGTGCTCTATATCCCCCCACACCATAATTTTTTTGTTTCTCAATAGAATTATTCATGCACTCTGGTATATACTATATAGCATATATTTGTATTGATACTATTAACGGCGTAAATGGTTCCAGGAATTCCTGCTTTTTCCAAATCTGTCAATGTTGTACTTGCACAAGAACAATATTGAAGACTTTGTGGACTCGTACAAACTACGGAAACTGACTAAATTGCGGACGTTGACGCTGCACAAAAACCCAATGTGCAGGTTCCCGTGTTACCGGAGCTCAGTCATCTCTTTTTTACCTAACCTCCGAAAGTTGGACCATGTGGTGGTAGTTCGCTCGGAACGTGAGCAAGATAGAAAGTCGCTGGACAAGGACATCCGCGTGCGCTTGACGAACATGTATCCGGAAGACTTTCTTTGCACATTAGAATCGACAAAAAGGCCTGATTAAAAAACAGCGTCCTATATTAATATTCCTACAAGGCTGTATTTAATATTGCAAAAACAAAAACAAAAATTAAGGCACTTTAAAAAAACTTTATTCTTTGTACATCATAATACTGCTATACCTGCAACCGTTCGTGGTGGCTATGACGTTATATACGAACTGCGAAAGTACAATAATTATGCATTTTTAAATAAAAAATAGTTACTTTATTTTTTTTTTAATCAATTTTTAGCTTTTTTTGTTATTTTACCTAAATTTAGTCTAGTGAAATAGGCATTAAAAAGTTATAACAAAATAAGTTCAGTGTAAACATTAACAAAATAATATGTATCTTGTATTACATTTTAAAATCTTAAGTACAAAGAGAACATTTTGTATTATTTTCCTAACTCAAGATAATTTGTAAATTTACATGATTTTAACGGATTTTGTCAATGTTCTACCTACGGCCACCTAAAAAAAAAAACTATTGTAGATTACGCTCAACTTTTTTTTTTAATTACACTAATAACAACTTAAGAATAACCTTGTGTAATATTTTCAAGTTTTTTGACTGAGTGGAAAATAAATTATCACAATAATCGAAAAAAAAGTGTAAATTGTAAATATTAATAATACTCAAATATTGTCAACATATTTTGAAAATTGTATGTTGTATGGATAATGGTCATATAAACATTTTGTGAAAAATTAAAGTATCTACGGTTATTTGTTTTTGAGTTACTACAGATTAACACAATTTTGTCGAAAATTGGTGTTGTGTGAAATTCTTGTTTTTTTTAATTTTTTTTATTTTCCTCGTCACATTCCATTAATATTTCTTCAAAAGATGATTTAAAAGGTGTTTTCTTTTTCTGTATATAAAGTGATAATAGATACTATTTACAAAACACTGTTAACTGGGGAAACTAAAGAACGTAACTGCAGGGCTCTAAATTTTATATGAAAAATATGTGTCACGTTTAATTATTTATTTATTTACCGCGTTTCTTGTGAGTTGTGGCTGCGTTTTTTATTTCTTCCTCGTGGTGGCAGACGGCAGTCGTATTAGTCTGCAGTCTCAATAATCTACGGGGGTCTCCAGGCACGTCCTAACGAATTACACCCAAGTAATCTGATTTTCAAGTAAGAATCTCCTTTTTTACTGTAAATTATTCAGTGGATTATTTTTTAGGAATGTTTTTTGTTAATTTACAAAATATATGTTATTTATTGGCAGAAACATAATATTATTTACAATTTACACGTTCCAATCAAGTTTGCGTAAAAAGTGTTCTACTTTTTATCTCACAAAAATAATATGCATCATGCAAAAATAAAATATATTTAAATTCTATCAAATATTTGTTATACACATATTTATCACAAATAGTACAATGTACTAACTTCTACCATCAGTTTTTAAAAATTCGTTGGAAAATTGTTCAATAACAATTTGTTATAATTTAGCACCTTCACTTTGAAGTAGTTTGAACTTAAGGTATTCTTTTAATCTTTTAAATTGATATGTTACCTACACTAAATTCCAATTACAAAATATAACATTTTGTTTCTATACTGCACGACAAACACCCGTTGTAGTAACGATAATAAATAAAGTACCTACGTTAATTCAGTTTTTAATTGTTGGTGTCAGCATTTTTTAAGTTTAAAACATTAGTACTTACTAGGCTATATAATATAAACTTATATATATATATTTTTTCTATACTTAATAATTTAAATTAATTTAATAATACATAAAATCATGTAGTATAAAATAAAATAATAACGAGAGCTATGATGTTATTGACCAAAATTTAATTAAAATATGCATTTAACAATTTTAAAATATACCTTTAAATATATCAAATATACCTATTTTTCAACAAATATATGCAAAAAAACATACTAAAAAAATGTGTTAATACTAATTCAAAGTAAATTATAAATAGTATTAAATATGTACTAAATGTTTATTTTAAACAATTACAAATAATGGGATAATAGTAATTCAGAATAATTTGTGTCTTGTAAATGATTTTAAAATAACTTCATTGCAAAATACATAATAGAAATAAAATACTATAAATATAAATATATAAACTAAAATACATGTTACGTAGTTAAATATCAAGATTACACCGTATAACAATGATTTTCTATTTGTTTAATTATAGTTGATTCCGTGCACTTCGTTGCCCTTTAAAAATGACATCTCCATATAAGAGATTTGATTTTGATAATGCGAGCAGTATATTATTAGGAAGGTGCCCCGCTAGGTGCATACTATTATACTACTATACTATCTATATATGATTATATGAATAATATGTTTTATTTTTATTCATATTTATTTTGATTGTGGACACTCTGATGAGCGGCTATAAGTGAAACGCAGCCTCCTTGGTAGGCAATGTGCGAAGATTCGATTTGATGCATGCTTAAACCTGTTCTGTCCGATTAACCATTGGAAACCAAAAAACAAAAAGAATACTAATTTCCTCTAAAAAATTAAGAAAATGAGTTATTAATTAAGATAAACGTGTTTCCAGTAACCTGTAGCCTGACCTTTTCGTCTGTCAAATTATGTGTTTTACTTGATATTGTATATCTTTGACTTGCAGCATTGCGAGTCCGTGACTTAAATTTGTATGTCTAATTGCTGGCATTTTTAAAAACAAAAATATTCCATCAAAACTTACTAAAACTCCTAATATTTTTGCAATGTTCTTTTTTTTATGTCAATTGCATGTACTTTATCGTTTAAAAGTTATAATGATACTAATATTCAGTACCAATAGTGTTGTTATACGCTCGGTGCGTATTATTATTATTATTATTATTATTATTATTTATTATACAATTTACACTTTAAATATTAAAAAATATTTTGTTTGAGCCACTCTTTACACCTAGGGGTATGAAAAATAATTTACATCACTCTCCTACTTAATATACACCCAAGATTTCATGAAAATCGGTCCAGCCGTTTCGGAGGAGTTCGGTAACAAACATTTTTCATATTGTGACACGAGATTTGTATATAATAGATTAATATCTAATATATTATACATATTCGTCGGGAATATTTTTAGAAGTATACTTCTCTAAAAACTCGAATTCCAACGAATTATAGTCGTCCGTCTAAAGTGTTATGTTTATATTAAATTTTAATTATTATAAATAGGTATGTCACTAAATCTAGAAATTATTAATATATACATTAATATGCTCAAAATGTCAAATATGCGAAAAAGTTTATCGTTTTTTAATAAAGATTTCACGAATCAAATTTGTATCACACTTCGGTGTAATTCTGGCTGCGCGAAAAAAATATGCTAAGTTTTAAACATCCAAGCCTCTTGGATCTCATAATCTCATAATCCCATCTCATAATAACACAAGTTTTCAGAAAACAAGTTATACATTGTCTATTATTGATATAAGAAAATATTTATAAATAATCTTCGATTTTTAGATTTTCTTTTTTTTTTTTTTGATATTTTTATGGAAATTATTAACTATTAATTACTTTTTTTTTACTTTTTGTTATAATTATTTTGTAGATATTGCTTATCAGAGAAATTAATAAATTATTATTTTTATTTATTAAGTACCTATACATTTTTGTGTTTTCTAGTGTTGATGATTTAAAGATTAGAACTATTAGTTCGTGTCCCGTACTCCTGTGGCTGTAATTACTAATTACTAATTAGTACAAACCATGGTTGTATATAGAACAGCAGCTGTTCCATATGGTTTCTAGTCGTCATGGTTTACGTCTATGATAATTGGTAGCATGCCTATATTGTTATGTAGCCAATAGGTAAGTACTAAAGTACCTATTACCTAGTATAGAAGTATAATATTGTAGAAACCGCGGTGCGAACATAGATGTATACATCTACACGTATATACAAGTAAACAACTTGCATACGAGTAGGTACGACGTATATTGTGCAACGTAGGTTACCAACCGTCTACAATACTGTTTGAATTACAAATTATAATAAATTAATAAATACAATAAATATTACTATTATCGGTTTTCATTTGTTTGTTGGTCAATATTTTCATTTGTCGAACATCCGGACCACAACAAGAATTTATTTAAAAGTAAAAACGAAAATGCAACAAATGTACTCTACATGAAAATATCATATTTAAAATTCCTATCAGCGTCTTAATTTTATTTTCGGCAGGGTAAAGAAGGCATTTTACAAAAAAATGGTGCGAGTGAACACGCTGCCCTCCCCCAAAGTACGTATTTGATTAAATTAACTCGTGAACAATTAACAACTATATAGTCCATACGCCTATCAAGATAAAATCTAATCTTTTATTCAATATAACCGACCATCTGGTCGTCAGTTTATAAATAGTATGTTTACGTATTAAATAAATACGATTTAACATGAGTTTTTTTCAATCAAATAAGCATTAAGCAAATATATATATACTTATAATCTACATAATGTATAATATTATACTAGCTGATCCCGTGCATTTTGTTGCCCTTTAAAAATGCCAACTTTATATGAGACTTGGTGGTGATAATGCGAGCAGTATAATATTATGCCTACCTACTGTGGATGGCGGACCCCGCTCGATGATTACTTAATATAAATAGTATGTTTAATTTTAATTTTTATTGCAGATACGACGATGAGCGGCTATAAGTGCAGTTCACCAACCTTGGTAGGCAATGTGCGATAGGTAATTCAATTGTATGCATGCTTATACCTGATCTGCCCGATGAACCACGGCAGGCAACCAATAAACAAAACAAAAAAAATACCAATTTCTAGTTTCTATTAATATATTTATACTTCTCCTATAACCAATAGCAACCTTATATAAACAAATATTTCCTTCGTAAATCTTAAAATCCCTGTTTGAGCAACTTCCCGGCTCGGACCTATCAGGTCCAATTGTGAATCTAAAGTTTAGGTAGTAAGATAAGTTTAATCTTTAGATTCTAAACCATCCAGGGCGTCAAGCAAACGCATAGAAACAAATTCATTCAAATCGATCTAGCCGTTTAGGAGGAGTTCAGTGACATACACATGTACAGTAGAATTATATATCTAAAGATAATATTCTGATTAAAATATGCAAAAATATGCAAAAAATGTGAAATTGTGGGCAACCAATGTATATTCGGAAATGGTCTAAAGAGAAAAATATGCTAATACTTATAGAAATACTAGCCCTATTAATAAAAATAAAAATATCAATTTATTCCTTATCATTCGTTTAGTAAAATAAATTAATAAATATTATGTAGGTACCTACCTCCCAGCCCAGTAAAATGTATTTTTTTAGAAATCTGAAGTATAAAACAAGCATATTTATTATTTTTAATTTTCAAGTTCAATTGTGTGGGAGAGTTCAAAAAGCCCAATAAACACCTCATTAACTGGTTTGTTCTCTATGTATCTACTATTTATATTATCCTATAAGTATGACATAATGATTAAAATTATGTATTCATGTATAAATTATGTACATATGAAAGAACAGTACATGTTTATTTATGGAACAAAAATTTTAATTCAGGTGTATCAACATGGTTACGTATATTATAATTCTTGATCTCAAATAAAAATTAACACACAATTATATTGTTTTCATTAAATTGAATATATATAAAACTGGTTATGGATATTTTATAATTATTTAATGATTATTTGTTGCCAATTTATCTCTAAAACTATGTCAATGGTTTTAAATTCCCACCAAGCAAACATATACAAATAGAAACTTACTTGACTACTTATATAGTTATATCTGACTAACCTTCTCCATAAATATATTTATATTCAAACACGTTATAACTCATAGTAACTAAAATAATAATTCTGTAATTAATATAGTAAAACAGTAAATTTTTCGTAGTTATTCAAATTTTGTTTGTATACTCAATTTACTACATCACTATGACAGTTGTAATTTATTTTTCTATAAGTAATACGGTATGTTTAGTTTTTGCCAGAAACAAATCACATATATTATAATATTATTGTATGTAATATTACAAGCTATTATAACTTCTAAGTCAATGCCGACGTACTGTTTAACGGTGTAAACAGCTTCGTGGTATAAACAGCGTAAAATTACTTTATGAACTTATTTTGTTCATTTCATTGTGAATTGTATTTGTGTATAGAAAATTATATTATAGGCAATAACGAAAAGTTAAGGCTCTATTAAAGTTAAATGTTAAGTCTCTTACAACAAAGTGCTGTAAGAAAAACTTATGTCAAACATTCAATTACATTTTCGATCCTTAGTTTTTAATACAATAATGTACCTAATACATTTTTAACCAAAATATAATTTTAAAATGTTCGTAATATTGACAAATTTCATCAAAATTTTAAACTCAAACGCTTATAAAAATAAAATATATTTCTACTAATTTATGTATTTATATCTATAGTATTTATAAATTTAAAATACCTATGATAGCTTAAAAAATTAGTCTAAATATTTTGAAAATGTCATTATCTATGGAAAATTTTAATTTGAGTTACTGTGGAAGGTTCCAAGTTTCAATGATAAATAGCAAAATACCAAAAATCGTTTTAGGAGAAATCGTTATTTTACGTGGGAATATCTATTGTTTTTCAAATTTTAATTTTAATTACTCACAAAAAAATCCAGTAAAATAAACTTATGAAAAATATTGCTGGTCACAATTCCAACTAAAAGCAAGAAATCGATTGGACATTAAGGACGATATGTGAATTACTCTATCCACGTTTTCAAATTTCAAGGCAATATTGCAATCAAGAAACAGCAAATGTCACATTAAAGCTTGTTATCAACTTATATAAAAAGTGATTAATCACAATAATTGAATATTGTATTAAGTCTTTGTATTATTATTAAATTAATATTTTGTGTGTGTGTGTGTGTGGGTGGGGGGGGGATGATTATATTTAATACTTCAAAGGGGCCCATGGCCCAGAAAAGATTAAGAATCTAAAGAATCTATGCTCTAAACCTATCGATGTCATTATTCCGTTCTGCAAAATCGCGGTTGTCCGCCCACTTAATCGTCTAGTCCTCTTTTTCATAGTCTGTGCACATACCATGGTATCAGGATTTATGCTGTTTTATAATTGAGAGTGATTTTCAACCTTTTTAAGGTTGAAAAACATATTTTGGGACCAGCTGTAGATACTGGCATTGTAAATTGATGACAAAAAAATCACGATATTAATTAAAAATTTTGTCAATTAAAGCGAAGACAATTTTTACAAAATCTTTTATATCGTATGATAAAATTTTTTTTTTAATTATGTAAAAACACGAAATTTAACATGTATAAGATATGAGTCAATGGGAGGGGTCCAGACCCCGTGGACCCCCTTCGTAAATACGCCTATGCCGGTGTGTACTAGTTGCGGTCATAATCCAAAAGGTTACATACTAGTTGCGATCATTCAAATAATAATAACTAAGTATACTAAATAATATAATAAAATATAGTTTATATGATAATTAAATATGAAATTAATATTTCGTTTATTTATTGAATTTAGAAAAATGTATTAATCAACATTTTCCTTCCCATTTATATCGAAAAGATAAAAGACTTAGGACTATCTACACTATTATTTTTTGTGTAGGTATGGTTAAAAATGTTGATACCTACTTATGTTTATATTACGTGGTTAAACTTGTGTCAAAATATAGTATATAATAGTAAACTTGTGTCAAAATATAATATATAATAGTATAATAATAATAATAATTATAAATTTTAAAATTTTGTAGGTATAAATTGAAAGGAAATAACTTTACAGATAAGTAGTGGTGTTCCCACATATATACACTGTGTGCATTATATACAACTATGATAAGCTATGACCGCAACTAAGATATTACCTAAACTGGTGTATCTCAAAAATCGTCATGACCGCAACTAGTATGCAGCCGCCTATGCTAACACAGCACTGCTCTAAATACTTCTAGTACCCAGTACCTGTAATGGGAAGTGTCCTGTATTAATAATTATTGATATTGTTGTAAATTAGTTGAGTAATTATTTGTTACTTATTTTATTTATTTAAGGCTAGGAACTTTATGGTCTAAAAACCTAAAAATGTACAACCATTTGTTTTATTATTCTCTAAAAGTATGCAAAAATGCTTAAAATTAAAAATTAAATCAACATGTTTCATTAAATAATATAATAATAATAATACCCATACATTGGTCATATAGCTGATAATTTATGGTTTAATTTATCATATGAACAGTGAATGTGTTAATCATTAGTGGGAAAAAAGATTAAAAAAGGTTAGATTAATGTTTTATCTTACATCCAATTATATCAGTAATCTACAGTATTCTATACGTCTGCACTAACGTTTAATGGGAAGAAACTTTAATCAATTTTTGTTGTATACATATTTGTAAAGGGCGGAAGTGTTTGCACTGTAAACTTTAATAATAAATGGTCTATGATATGACAAAGTATATGTAATAACATCCCTTATATAACCTCATTATATGCCAATATAACATCAAAATATCTACTGAAATATAAATACGATAATGTGTAATTATAATTTTAATAAAAATAGGATGATGTATAATATATTAGAATTATATTTAATATGTATAAAAAATAAAGTAAATTTCAAATAATAAGCAATTATTTTATTGTTATTTTAACCTAAAAAATTACATAACACCATAAACTTTATTGGTTTTTATGTAAAATATACTTGGTTTCACTTATTTAAATGTCTAATAGTTTCCATGTTAAATTAAAAAAAAAGAAATATAATGAGTAATATAGGTACTAATATAATAAAAATAAGCTTTTCAAGTAAAATAACCATAAATATACAAGTATATGCAACGTACACATTTTACTTTTGTATTGTAAAGGTTAAAAATTAAACTTTTATTCTACTCTGACCTTTAAAAATTAAAGGAAATAAAATACATAGATACCTACATAAATATTTGGTATTTACGTCTTATACGTACACCTAGTCGGGACAAATTGTATAGGTACGTCAATATAATATACTGCACTACTTCACTACGACTACACTAATATTGATTTACGAGTTTAGTTTATTAACCTTATTTATTTTGAACAGCTATTATAATTTATAGTGGAATAACCTGTAAGAGAAAGAAACTCCGGAAACAAGTTGTACTAAGTGTCTAAGTAGGTGCTTATACTTTGCAATAATATTATATTTTTAAATCTTCAAATTAAATGTAATAGAATGTATTTTGGAATATCAATAAATAAAATTTCGCTTTTGATATAAAGTAAGTTTTGATTTTTGTACTTCGTCATTGAGTAGGTCATTGTAAATTGTAATGGATAAAATGTATTTGAACTCAGGCACTCAGCAATAAATAATTGAATAGGTACGAAAAAAAACGATTTCGAAAAAATGGGTAAAATAATATTATGGAACTATTTCTAAGGATAGAAACCTACACCTTGTTTAAAGGTTAGGTAAAACTATTGACTTGGTAGTTCAGTAGTTGTATTTTATATTCAATGTCTATACAGTAGATTTCAGAATATGTTTATCAAATTGTAAATATTAAAAAATTAAAATTCATATATTTATATATTTTTGTATATTTTTTTATAATTTTCATATAATTTTGTTATAGATACATGTTTATTTAAAAAAGTATAATATGAAACACTTGGTTTTAATTAAAAAATAATGACCTATATGTAGGTATTTCTTATATAGAATTAAGTCAATTATTTTAACTGTTCCATTGCGTTCTTCGTAGGCGTAGCGTGATGAATTTATATAGGGGGGGGGGGGCTGTAGCCTATTATGTTTCTGGTGAACAACATACATTCTAAAAATGTAACTAAAAAAATTTACGGGATGGGGGGCTAAACAAAATTGTTTTTGGGGGATTCACTATAGCTTCCTTAAACCCCTCATTCTATGCGTATGCCTTTCTTACAACTAATCACATACACATGGTACACAATTCATCTTGGTATATGACTACTAAAAAACATGGTTTAAGAAAATTAATTTTTAAAATTGAATCTACTCGCTAGTTGTTTTGTAGCTATAGTTTCAAAACTTTACCTGAAATATATTAATTTTTATTTTAAGCTACCTAGTTAAATTTCTACCAAACAACAGTTATTGAGGTTATGGTAATTTAGAAATAGGTATTTGAATAACAAAACTTACGTATTAGGTTTTGCGTCAGTTTCTCATTTCAAGTCAAATATTTTATGACTAGCTATAGCCTATAAGTACCATCATTATTGTGGACTCAATACAACGAAAACCGAGTTAGCTTCATTACTGCAACAAATCGAAATGGGACAGTTCATTGTTTTTCTACGAGTGGGCATTCAGTTAAGAATTATTATGTTAAAACGCCTCAAATAAAATAATAAAAATAAGGTAGTCTAGATATTATAGATGCAAATAATCCGTATCAAAATGTGGTGGTTTAATTTTTTTAGTTTTTTTAACTACAAAAACGAATAAATTCAATATTTACACACATCTTTTGTGTTGAGCTACATAATGTGGCAGTATACCATTTTTATATAGAAATTATATCTATCGACTTGCTTTCACAAAGACCTCTCAAGTTTTGAGTCATGACTATGTTGGTAGAATAACGGAATAAACAATACAAAGAATAGTACCTACTGAACCCATATCTAATTTAATTAAATTCTTCGTTGAAAATTCCGTATACCGTCATTTTACCCATAGATTTTATAAGTATTATGATTAAAGCATATAATGACTATGTTAAAAAAAATCCCAGTTTATGCCAAGGGAGGTAAGACTGCTCGTCTGCTCCCAACGTCACTTATAAAATGACACAAAAAAATCGTATATACTTATTTCATTACAGACGTGGTGACTGGTGACGTAGGTACCTACCGCGGAATAGTGTGAATAATTACGTGTCTTCTCAGTATAAATACCTTGAAGGCTTGAAATAAGTTTAGATATTCTGAAAATTTAAATGGAAAAAATGGAAAATTACGTAATGTCAAAAACTTTCAAATCAACAATTTATGGTTTTCGAGTTCAAACAAAATGACCCAAGTCAGGTGTTTAAACGTTCAAATTCGTCAATAATTTAACTTAAAATGCCCGTATGTAAATATTTAATATGTATTTTTGATGATTTTAGTAAGAACAGCACAGACGGTTCGCGTTGAATTTTCAAACACTAGTTATACCTATTGAATTGAACATGACGTAGAGATTAATGCGATTATTGTGTTTGTGTCTTATAGTGCAGTGGTACACGTAGACGTAAGTACGTTTTTCCTTGTTTACGCTGCACGTGTATATGTATAAAAACAAAAAAATTTTCGAACACAGCTGCGTACAAATACGTAATTGATAGGTAGGTGCCTGTAAATATATAAAAAAAAAAAACAATAATGATAATAATATCGAATGCTTGTCTCGTACAGGTACGTATCGGCGGAATTGGTGACTGCGAACTTACTCTCGGTGGGTGGCTATACCTTGAAAAGACGTATACAAACGGCCCGCGACGTAGATTCCCCGAGGTGACGTGCAGTGCGCACCTCTCGCACTCTCGGCAAGGTCTCCGTCGGCGGCTCCGGGACCGGTTTCACGATAATGATTTATAGTAATAATCATTTGTATCTTTGCTCGTTATGAACATATTAATATTATAATAATGAATTATGGAATAATATTATATTTTCCGATTCCACACGCAGAATCGCCGCTGATGGGTACCTACGTCACGACGCACAAGACTTGTACAACATACCTACCTACATCATGTTATTATAGCTTGTATGTCTTGGTATTATCAATAATAATAATAATAATAATAATGTGTTCGGATGACCTTTAGAAATCCTGTTATACGTGCATAATAATATAATACTATAAAATAACATTTATTAATAATTATACATTCCGCGGTCGCCGGTCACCGGTCTGCCGGCTATAGGTGCGGTTGGCGAGTCGTCATCGAGCGCTATGTGTGTGGGTGGGGGGATGACGATCGGCGCGCGCACGTCTCCCCCGAAACGCGCCGCGAAGACCGGACCTCCACCACCGGTTTTCCGCGGTTTTCGCGTTTTCTGTACTCTCGTACGCGTTCGCGCCCATCACACCCGTTTCACCGTGCGTTTGCGTAGGACGACATCGCGCCCCTCTCCATCCCCCTGGAACGAGCCGCCGCAACTGCAGTCGGTGTTTTCCGTCGACGACCGTCGAAATCGAAAAAAATCGTTTTCAAATTTCCCGGCGGTCCGGCTCAGTCCAGACGACATTTTTTGCACACGATATAATAATACAATATCATTACAACTGTTCGTCCGTCCGTTCGTCTCGTTCGCGTCGTCGCGCTGTTGGCTGTTTCTCGGCGAATACTCCGTGTGGCAGGCGCGCCGAACACTTCCGAATAGGATCGAAGCCGTTCCGGTTGACATGTCGGGCCCGACCCTCAAGAGACTTTCGGCGCCGCCGGTGAGTGATGTAGTCGTAGCCCGTAGGGGACAGTTATTGTCAGTGAATATAGATCATCTGTGAATATATACATATTTATAAATCACGAGTATACCACCTATTTTATATAGTCGGCGGCTGTTGCAGTTTTCAGTGCAACCGGTTGTTGCAGTTTTCACTGCAGCGGGCAACCGGTTGTTGCGGATGGGTGGCTCTATGATTGTCCTGTACCTTATAGCTGAGAAATACTGGTGTCCATCACCAAAGTCTGGTACGGTTTATGTGGGTAATCGATTTGAATAATGAAAAACTCGAGGTGAATGAGACACGCTGTCTATGCACTCGAGGTCGGAAAAAAATAGTAAATTCGTAGGCAGATATACATATTTATATATCTATAGTCTATAGTCTATACGGCTGTGTCTAATGATATTAAGTAGTCTAGTTCACTCGTATCTCTTGTAATCTGTATTTACATTATGTTGATAGTTATGCTTAAATAAATATATAAAAACGAGAAGTATTATAATTCAGACAAATTACTGAATACTCATATATATGTGTGTGTATACTATTAGCCATTAGGTATATATAGTATATTATAAATGTAGTATATTGATTATAGAGCTTATCATGCTGATTAAGAAACTAAAACTTGATAAGCAATTAGCATTCTATTGAGTGTAAATATTCAGCATTATAAGGTTTGATGCGTTATCGCCAGCATGGATCATAACAGCGCAGGTAGCATATTAGTTGACGTATTTGCATAATTGCATTGTGTCAAACGATTTAAGAGTTGTTGACCGCAATAAATGACATTTCGAAAATTGATCACCATATTCGTCGTACTTCCAAATTGTTTCACAAAAATGTGCATATTATCCGACGATTAGCATTAGTTTTTGTGCCCGAAAAATTCTCAAACTTTTCTAAAAAAATTTGGCAGTAGGTAGCTTTAGAAAATATTGGAAAAAAAATAGGTACCTTCAACTGTTTTTCACTAAATTGGCTAACTATAGAAGTTACTAAATTCGTAACATGTAGTCTTAAGACCGGCCGAAATGCACGAAACAATATAAACTAGACATACTATTATAATTTACGTGCGAGAAAGTCCTAGATAAATCGTAATATTATAATGATGTTTATATGGTTAATAACAAATCTCCGTTTTAATTTCGTTATATCAACAATATTAATATTTAGGTAAATACCTAATTATTAAAGACATGTAACCATCTACAGCAATATTGTAATATTCAATAAGCACGCGTTGAAATCTAAAAAATAAGTGCATTTTCTATTGTTAAAAAAACACATAAGATGCACTGTACTTCTAACCCACTCATTCTCCTCACATAATATTTCCATTGAAAATAACATATAATTAAACGACTTGAACGTATTATCAAGAATATCAATGAAATCAAATTTCTAGAAGATCTATATGCTATACTTGTGGCTTATACTATACTCATACCTATCTTAAGACATATAATATTATAATTCGATAAATATAAACAATAGACACATTATAAATTATGAGGTAATAAAGGCTAAGACTAAGGCTAAGGCTATGAGGTAAAGTGATTATTTGGGTTTCGTACATAGATACTTATAATAGGGTAAATAATATCTAGATACTATGTACATTGTACAAGTAAAATTTCAAATGTTGAAGTGTCTATATTCCATATCGTAATTTAATATAATATATTATTATTATAAACAATAATATATATAAATCATACGATTTTTTAACATTATTTTTATTTTTGTTGTTGGTTAGTAGCTCCTGTCTTAAAATGTATAATGATTAAAATTAAATAATAAAATATCATAAATATATACAATTATATCTTACAAAAGGCTTTAAATTATACAAACATTTTTAGATTAAGTTACCAAAATTATAAAATCGTAAGAACACTGACAATAGCAACTGCTGTCTGCTATGACGTGTTAGCAGTGTTACTATCTATAGTTGTCTATAGTTACCGGTCTGAATGACTTTACTTATTGGCTATTGCGAAATTATTTTCTACTATTCGCATGTGGCGTGTGTGCCAGGCAAAGAAAAAAAACCTCATAATAACGATTATTATTTTAAATACATGTTTGTACAGGAAAATAATAAATTTATACAATGGTATGTAAAAAAATTAAGTACATAATATCATAAACATAAGAAAAAATTAATTAAATACTGAATATGATCTACAATTTACATACACAATATTGAAACAATGGTATAGTATTATGGTAAATTAATTAAGTAGGTATAATTAATGAAGTGTTTTGAACTCAACTATCTCTTGTGTTTTCTGTTTAATTATGGAATCAACTAAAATTAAAAATACATTAATGTTTATTTTACCTAAACGTGTTGTAAGTATATTACGTGAACCCTATACTCGTCTTTCACTGTTTACATTAACACATGCATTATATATAATAAACTCTAGAGAAATAAAAACATTTACTTTTAAGTAAAGGTAGTTTGTATTTATTTATAATGAGTTTTTAAATTTCATACAATAAAATATTATAAATATTTGATAGTTATTAGTTGATACCTATAGTACGTTTAAATACGATAATTTGTATACCTTAATCATCAAATAGGTTTGACCTTATAATAATTAAACTAAATATGTATTAGATTCTGAGCGGAGCAATTAGTTTGTTGGATTAGATGTTTGTGTTTGTCTGACGTAAGCTTTAGCTTTTATGATCAGTTAAAATGCTCCAATGTTGAGCTTTAATGGTTTTTCTTTGTATATAATAAGTACTTGACGTTCAAATCTTCACAAAACCGAGACAACTTGGAAACTATTTTGTTATTTAATTACAAATGTATATTACATTTTCAATTTTTATAGCTACGGAATGAAAATTAAACACATGGTTCCTCATAAGTTTTTCTTATCGTAATTAAAAATATATCAAAAACAGGTACATTTTGATATTTTTTTATAACCAACAAATTCTTCAAAATCACATAAATTTGAAAATTATTTCATAGTTGAAAATTCATAACGTTTTAAATATTTACACTTAAGGTTTGAAAAGGTAATACAAGTTTCCTTATAAGTTTTTTTCTGGAAATTAATAAAAATAATAGGCTTAATATCACAAATAGGAACTTTTTATGAGTGAAACTCTGAAGTTCAAATTATGACGATATTCGATGTTTAATTAATGTATAGGTATAACGATTTGTACTACCTCTTATAATTCAAAAGGTATTAATTGAAAAAAAACTTGAAATATTCTACTAATACTTAAATAAACTTTCGTTTTCATACACAATAAAATTTTCAAAATACATATGCTAATTATATGCAATTTATAGATTATTAAAATTGTTGAATTTTTTTGTTGTTTTTGGGTAGGTCGAAAATCTTGAAAATGCATTACAAAGTTACTCATAAGTTGTTCTTATTGAAATTTTAAAATATTGAAAATGCTAATGTTCAACTTTTTATACGCGTTTGAAGTTAAAATGTTGTCAAAATTCGTCAAAATCACGAACATTTGATAATTGGTTAGGTTATAAACTCATACAATTTTTAATTTTAATAGATAGTTGACCGTGTCGCAAGTGTCTAATTCTAGTACTCAGTTAGATTACTTTTCACCTGACTGATTCATCCTTATTTCCGGTTAAATACCAATAATATGTTCCATTATTAAAAACGTAAAAAAATCTAAAATTTAAATATTAAACTTAAAATAAGTTTACATTGGCAAAATGAATATGAAAATATCTGTAAATTATAATATTAATTCGAGATCAATTATATAGGTATAATGGTATATATAATATTATAACTTGAACTTTGTTACTTGGGTTTTCCTATTCTTGACCGACGTTCCACTGCGATAATAATAATGTACCTCTTCATTGAAAATTAACAACAAAAATAAAAATACAATGTGAAATAAAAATAAAACCTATATTATAACGTATACAGGTCAACTCAAGTTATTATACTTTACTATTTCTACATAATATATCATACATAATTATTGAAATTGAAACCAATGACATAATGAACGATGGACTCACAATGTCCAAAATCAAAAAACCGTGGAATTCGCTCTTCTGTACAATAGGTGTCCAGTGTACTTTTTCGTTGTCATTGAGTAATGAGTAGGTCACTGTGATGGATGTATTAAATTTGATATTAATTAGTTCAAGAACCAAGGTATAAATGTCTGAATATTAGTGTAAAAATGAATACATTTTTAACTACAAATATATTTTTAAGGTTTTCGTGACTTTTATGGATTTGGTAAGAATTTGAAATTTAAATGCACACATTGTGAATATATATTTTTGATATTTTTTACTTGTTGTAAGAAGAACTTGTGAAGAACCTTTTATCACATTTTCATAAATTTTTCTCTCAACCAATAATATTATCATATTATATAAGTAAAAAAAAGCTAAAAATGTAGGAATTTCAAATATTTATAAACACCACCAAAAGAGACAAAATATTTTGAAAATTGTATTCTATCAAGTAAATGCTAATTTGAATAATTATTGAAAATTCTATATCTGGTTATTATTTGTTTGAAAAATACTTTTCCTAGTTAAACTTCAACAAAATTCTACTACATTACTATTAATTCTCCTCTAACGGCGTTCATATATTTTCATAAATTAACAGACGTCAGAAACTCTTATTAAATAATAAACGCATATTAGTAGCATTAAATTAAGAGACACATCAGCACCATTTCAAAAATGCACATATAACCTGCAGTCTCAAATCCTAAATTCTCTAGTTTAACTACCCTGTTTAATAATTCCCCCACCCCATTAGACATTTCTAAATACGCCACTGCTTCTTTTAACTTATTGATTGTTTCTTATAGTATTAGAATATAGATTGTAGTTCAAATGTACATAGTGTTAGTATACATTTAGTAATAATTAATTATTAGATAAACATTAATTCGTGCAGTATTGATCATTAATAATAATCTAGAAACTTGACCTACATTTTTATCTTAGATTTTGTCCGGAATTAATTGTATTGATTTTACAATGTTTTTTTTGTGCTTGTAAACTTTTTTATATTAGCAAAATGCTTTGATTTTTAACTTCGACATTTTGTCTAGTAGTATAAAGTTAATCTAGTTGATTAAGCGTATCAATCGGGTGGTGGGAAGAAAAAAAATTACTTTTCAAAATAATTTTATCGTTTATTTCTATAAACCATGTGTTAGAAAACAAAATTAAACTAATTACATTTTATAAAAGTTATAATAGATGAACGTCTGGGTCGTTAATACATACTTCTACTCTCAGTAATAAAAGACTATAATTATGATGAAAGGGGGTGGGTGCACGAGCACCATTCAACACTTCTCTGAATATACGAACATAATTAGTACAGGGAGAACAGTAAGCAACTAATTGGTGATGGACTAAAAGGCTGAATGTGGGGTTGTTTAATTGCGGGAAATTATGAATTGTGATTGTTATTTCTGTCAAGTGTGTGTCCGTGGTCCATCAAAGTGGTTAGACTAGAGGATTGAGTAACTGGATATATGTGTATTTTTTTTATGGTACTGATATGTAATTTTCAAAGCGCCGGGAAAAACAAAAAACAATTATGAAACAACGAGAATTTTTACGCAAAACCAGTTTTTGACAAAATCGATGTGTTTTTTAGTACTTACTACCCAAAAACAAATAGGTAAAGATACTTGTAATTTTTACCAAAATTGAAAATTATCATTTTATGTACATGGTATAATTTTCGGAAAATATTTTGACTCTTTTTGAGCTATTTATAGATATTTGACATTTTATTTTTTATTTTTTTTTCTACTATAGTCGATGAAACTATTTTGCATCCATCAAAATGCTTGAAAATGTATTATAGCTTATACATTATAAGCTTATATTGTAGCCATTTAAAATTACTAAAAATACACAAGCAAGATATTTTTTCAAGCATTTAAATTTCAAACGATGACAAAATTCGTCCAAGCCACGAAAACTTGTAAATTATTTTGAATTTAAAAATGTACAATTTTACGGCTAGGTCCGACTTTTTAATTTGATACAAGGTTCCTTATATAAGTAGCACTGATCACACAGATAACACTGATCCATAACATTCTAAAAAATATACATCCAAAATTTTTTTTTATAGACATTTTAGTTTTTAAGTTCAAATGTGGACAAAATTGCTTATTAAATAAAGAATAACGACGTCATTTATTTTGATGTAATTCAAGAACATTATTAGTGGAGACTTGAAAGCTTTACTTTATACATTTTAGTATAGTAGGTAATGATAATTTTTAAATATTTAGATTTATTTTAAGCTATTACCTTTATTTATACAATTATACCTACATCTCATGAAACTATTGTCACTCTTCTATGGTTAGATTAGGTTATTGACTCAAACGCTAATACATAACAATAATGTAATATGATATAAAATATAATATGTAGTAGGTACACTTATATAGTTATATAATAATATAATATGATTGCAATGTTTATTGAAAAATTTAAATCGACCAACGTGAATTCATAATATAGGACATGTAGGCTCTAATCTACACTACTGCTTACTACTCGACTATCAATATAACAGATAACTATATTTTTATGATATTCACATTTAATATAACATTATGGTTGTTTTTTCATAATTAACGTCATTATCGGTTTCTTTATGTACCTATTACTATTATCTATGTCATATACTTATTAACTATTACATGTTATGAGTTTATAATTTGTATAATTTATTTTAGTATAGATACCTACTTACTATTCTAGTATTTTACACTCATACATTTATTTTGCTACAAATATGAAATATTTATAATAGTTATTGTATGATATGGTTTTTATTTTTTCATAGTAGACCAACAAAAATATGTTATTCATGTAATAGTTTTTATTGGCACACTGAAATACGATTGTTGGTTTTGTTTGTCGAGTTAAATACAGAAGTATAAAAAATGATCATAATATTATGAATTTGGTGTTAAATTGAGTATAATTTATATTTTATTACATGTCAGGAGTGCGTGTGCGTCGATAAAAGTAAATTAATATTGATGATTTAATTTATAGGTACACCATTGTTGAAACTTTTAGAACTGACTTTCTGGAAAATATATATAAGTTAACTACAATTTTTAGGTTCTGAAAAATAACATGTTGGCAAGCTATAGAACATAGAATATAATATTATTTTTAGAAAATATTATGTAAGCTCACGTTTTTTTTATGAAATATTATACTCAAAAACTATTAAAACCAGGAAAACAAAAAACATTTTTTTGAACAAAAATTATATTTATATAATAATATATGTTATTCAGTTATATTTTCATAAGGTAGGTATTATTCTTATGTCTATAATTAAAAATAACTTTGGTGACGGTGCATTAGGTACTCAATTCATAAATTATATTTGGTCTACATTATTTTATTGTTAAGATGATGTTAGTACGCTGTGCACTATTTGTTTTATCTGTCGTATCAATGCGTAAAATAGATAAATAGAACTTTGAGTTCAGCACAACAAATGTTGTATTATTAGCTTTAATGTTGAAGTAATTTAATCTATAATCAAATTTAAAGTTAAGAAAACTTGTGTTGGTGAGTCTGGTTTTTATGATATTGTAATTTTAATGTTAGTTATGGTTATGTAAAATATTATAATTCGAAAATACTATATACCACAGAAGAATTTCAACATCATGAGAAATCCAACCTTCAAACACACATAATGTTCTTAAATTGGGTAGTCTCGGCCCTTCAAGAAATAATATAATAATTTATTATTATTTCTACCGGCCCATATTGGGCAAATTTTAATATTAATAAATAATTACCTTATCACGTTTTTTGACTGTACTATTGTCATAGCTGTCATAAAAATCGTGATTTGGCCATTTTCTCCTACCAGCGTAAAATGTTAGCGATCCTTCGAGATATTCTCGAATTCTCGACTGGCCTATCTGGCCCCAACTTCAATTATGATTTAAAAAGGAAAATAAAATAAATTAAAAATGTGGTATGTATGAAACTAAATTATTTTTTAAAAATTACGATAGGAATACTAAATATAAAAAAAAATTATATATTTATATATATATGAATTAAAAATGTATTGACAGTTTTTATTATCTTTTTAAATTTATATAAATAAGGAATATATTTTTTTAGCCAGTAGGTTATAGGTTGTAGGCAGCTTAAATTATTTTTATAAATTATATATAATAAATTTAACACATCAAATAATTATAAAAACTGTGTTTTTGAATGTTTTTGTGATATCGTGATAAATCACTAACTAATTTCCAGACGTCCAACCATATTATACGACAGTTAACAATTAATTTTGTACCAAAATACCGAAATTGGTAACTATAGTTTTGCATCAAAATATGATGAAAAAGGGATATATCTAAAATTACTTCTCTCAGAGTTAATAAGTATGGTTTATTGTTTGTACATTTAAAAACGACAAATTATATGTGAAATTGTGAAAGCATGTAAAATTTAAATTATGTTACAAATTTGTAATGTTTTTGACTGCGTAGCAATTGGCCAAGCCTGCTGATAAAAAACCTGTATTATATTTATTCATAAATTGAATTTTTATTTCCAATGGAAAGACAATCTACTGAAATATTATATCGTCTTTGGAGGCGAAATTCAAACAACCAACAATAATCTTGTATACCACTATCACCAGTATAATATCAGTTCAGTATGTTTTTCGAACATAAAACATAATAATATATTTTATGAGGGCCTTGATAAAAACTGACATGGGTCGTATCGATTTCATTTCCACCTCCATAACATCTATACAATATGTCAATATACATTATATTACTGTCTACTTATATAGTTATATGAATTGTGAATAGTGTAAGTATATACTTACGTAATAGGTATGTACCTAACCATTAATATATATGTCCAGCTATGACATCGGTCAAAAAATATTTAAAAAAAATTCAATTGCACCAAATGCACTGTCATATTAGAATTCACTATTTCCCGTAAAATAACATATTTTTAAGAATTCACTCAGTAACTTGTTTAAAAGGAAATTGGAATTAATCCAACTAATGATTTTAGATTCTATAACATAAAATTAACAAATATAAGACAATGTAATAAAAAAGCAAATCTCATGATAAATAAATACATCTAGTAAATTTGTTTTTATTGTTGCTCAAAACATTACATTTTTACTGCAGCTGGCTGAATTGGGTAGATAGATACCTACTATAACTTTGGTCCAGGCAATTACCCACCTTGTCCATATATTCTAGACCTGTAACTGTGTTCTAAGCCAATTTTTTGAAGCAAAGTTTTCAACATTATTTCACTTCTATTGTACATCTACTAAGTTGATATTTGCATTTCATTTGTGTCATTAGTTTTGTATACCTAATTTAAAATGAAACAAAAATACACTTTTGGATAACTCATTGACCTTTTATGAAATATGTAAATTACATCCTACTAGCTATTGATTTCTACTACAGTTTATAGGTTAATTTTATTAAATTTATGATTATGACATTCAAATAGTCAACCATATTGAAAGTTGTCATTTATTTATAATTATTAATTTCATTAGGTGGTTTCTTCAAGTTAGATTAGAAAAAAAACTAAAGAACTTTTAAAAAAGCTAAAAAATATGGTTTATTATGTATAATTTTTTACATACCTATAATTGAGAGTGAACTTTTAGATTTGATTAATATCAGACCAAATTTCCTGTTTGTACATAGCATAATAGCCAATGGTTGAATGGTTACCTATTTACCATAAAAAAATTACCATATTAAAATATTCTAATAATTTGATTGATAGATCTAATGTAATAGTATGATTTATACATATATGATGTACCATAGTATCAATCAAAACTTGGATTCAAAAGTGTAAGTAATGGCACGGGTTTTCATTGGAAAGTGAGTAGTACTTATTAACAACTACTCAAACTCTTAATTCTAAGGTCATAACATAATTTGCTGTTTGAATATATTATTTGAAAAGATAGTACCTACCTACTATATTTACCTAGGTACTTCTAATTAAATATCAACAGTATAAACATTTAAATAGGTATTAATAATAAATTCATTATTTTTCTAGAGATGGAAAATTGATGTTTAAAGAAATTCACCTCTAAATTATTGGCATTAAATCAATTTATATTCATCGGTCAGCAGAGACTGAAGGATTTAAAAAAAATGTATATGTATTATGTACCTATAGTAATTTGTGTTTGTCAAAATTATAAAAATGTTTTTGCAATTTTTCATTTATATTTTAATTTTATACATAATAAATTTAAAATAACAATGAACGTGTAAAAATTTAATATCAATAAAATCAATAACAATCATAACTTAATTATGCTTTTACTTGTTTTGGCCTTGAGAACCACGGAAATATGGAGTCAGAAATGATTATATACCAGTGTATATGTATATGTGTTAGAAGAAATACAAAGAATAAATAACTCTCTGATTGTCTTTAAAAATTCCAATCACAGATTGTTTTCAAAATGAAGGTACCAGTTATCTGCTGTATATAATTTAAAAATATATCTGTATTAATCATTAATTTTAATTTGTCAGAAATGTTTTTTATTTTTAGCTTATATGGTTATTATGTTATTTAAAGGTAGATAATTGACTGTGTTCTGTTTAAATTATTTCTTTTTTGTTTTGGCTTGGATACTAAGAATTACTTCTGATCTATGTGGAAATGTAGAGTATAAAAATCCTCATTAATGTGCATAATAGTAGTACCTATTAGGTCTTAAAGTTAAGGGGGCAGGAGGCGGTTTGAAACCTAGGTATTTTATACTGAACAGTGAACTTTGCCACAACACCAACACAAACATGATTTAATGTTTACATAACCACAATACCTATATGAAGTAGTGAAGTATGTAAGTCATTTGAAAATTAAGTAAACATTAAAACCTATATATTATTAAAGATATTCAAGTCTCTCTAACTGTATAGGTAACATATTTGTTTAATACCTATTATAATAAATGATAAAAAATTAAAGTTTTTTATTTGCTTACACTTCAAGTAATAGTTATAACATTTATATAAGTAATCAATATCATAATAAATATGCTAGTCACTGCAGCTTAAGTCTACATGTCAGCAAATTTATTTAAAATGTCTTGTTTACTTATAACGTTTGATTATTCACTTTAAAATTGCGGAAGGGCTAGGGGAAGGTTAAGATAGGTGGTACCCACCACAAAACGACTTAAGATCATACACGAATACAACATTTTTTTAGGGGGTCTTATAACATGAGTACCAGAAAAGCCTCATTAGACTCCGGTTTCATTGTTATTGAAAAGTTTATTAGAAAATATATATTAGGTATTTGTTATTTGTTAGATGTTATGGGTATTGTTATCATTTTGGATTTAAATTTTAACAGTACCTATCTAAGTATTATTTAGGACCATACTATAAAATTTTGAAAACTGTACTACAATAATAAATAGGCAATGATTAATGAATTCGTAAAATATTGAGAAACATATTTTCTATAATAGCATCAAACCATTAACCCAATTTTTTGTTTTGTTGTCCAATATTAAATAAATAATAATAATATTTTATTTTTTATTTGGTTTTTAGTTATCTGTATTGTGGTCTGCCATATTGCTGTTACAAGTGACAGTGACTGTAGTTTCTGGTCAAGAAGAGGATGTGACAAAGGTAGATCTCGATAATGCAATTTTGGAAGTATTTCCAACCCAAACACCCTCACCACCGCCATCGGATCGGTGTATATGTGTACCATACTATTTGTGCAGAAATAAGACGATTAACACAGATGGTGAAGGATTAATAGATATTAGGTATGTTTCATCACTATAATTGTTATATTTAGAGTAGGTACTAGAATATCTAGAATATTCGAACTATGGTGACGTGGTGTGATTTCACATTTCAAAATTATTCGATGTTAAAGGGAATGCAAATAGTCATGTACCATTTGTAATCCGATTAAGGTATTGATTTTTGTAATGATGAACAAAAGTACAGTGAGTACCTAAATTTGTTAAAAATAAAAACATTCTCAGGCGTGATGTGTAGTCGCATTGAAACGTGTGGAAGTTAGGCGTCCACGCAAACAAATATACATATTATAATATTATTTCGATAAAAATGAAATGTTCATAATATTTACAACGCACGCAGCAACCTGACGTCTAGTACGCAAATACTCTTTATATTATAAATATTATTGCCTATATTAAACTCCTTAAAAGTCGGCATCGAATTCGTACCCGCCATGTATTGTCTCCGTCCTACTAACTCATTAAGTCGTAAAATTGTACGTTCCAAAGAGTAAATTTTGCTTTGTTTTTAGATTATTAGCGGAGCTTGTTGATTTTACAATGATAAAAGTTCATTTTTTTGAGGGGTTTTAAATTAATTGTATTAAGATATTGATTTACAGTGACCTATTCAATGACGAGGTACACTCGATACCTACTGTGCAGCAAAGCATTACCGACTCTCCCGCTTATCAAATTTAAATATTATAGAGAATTGATGTATTAACAAATTACTGCACGTAAGAATATTATCCTGGGCCCGATATTTTCGATGTTTAGTTATTGTTGAAGAAAGTTAAATATAAAAAATTTACGTGGGGCACTGGACAATACTCTCTTTAAATTGTTTAATAGGTATAATATTAAAAATAACGTGTACGACATCATCTTGGGGAAATTGCAAGCGTACCTTTCCAAATGAGTAGATAGGCAATTACTTTAACGCATGTGAATAGTAAATAATCATTTATAAGAATGTCACCACCAGCGCCTCGTATTCGACTTCCTATTGTGCACTCGTGCAAAATAATAGTTGTGATAGACCAAGACCATAGTTTATAATTTTAATACAATTCTCAATTCTGTTTAACAATAATCGTTCTATTGAATAACTAATTAAAGTTAACTTATACTTAAAACCCTGACTGCAAGTTTCAAAGAATGATTGAATTTTTATTGCATAGAAACATTCATTGACCTATTCTGTAGGTTATTGTGGAAGTCGAGTTTTAATAACCTTTTCATTCATAAAAATAATCGAAGGAAATATTCAAAATTTTAAAATTTTAATAAATCATAATTAATAATTTTTAAATATCAAAAATATATTCTCAGAATAAGCACCCAAGAAAAAAAAGCAAGATATAAGTAACTCGATTTTTAAAAAATAATATTTAAATCCGATTATTCTAAGTAGGTGTAGTTCTAGCAGGCTTTAATGGTTTTACTTCTAAATCTTTAAATAAATACACTGCTTCCAACTATAACTTGTTCTTTGAGAAAAACAGGTAACAGAATATATTTATGTATTCTTGGAGAGCATTTATCGTTATTTTAGTCATAAATGACCATCTTTGAATTTAATTTACAGGTTTAAAGAAGGCCCATGTCCCAACTACTTGGACGTGTGCTGCTACGATCCTATGAAATCGTCAGAGACTTCAAATATATCTTACGATGAAAAGCGTACGATCTGTGGTCATTGGAACTCTGCTGGCGTAGGATTCAGAATAACTGGAAACTCAAATAACGAAGCACAATTCGGCGAGTTCCCCTGGATGATGGCAATTCTTAAATTAGAACCTAACCAATCCAAAACTTACCTGTGCGGTGGTTCATTGATTCACCCAAAAGTCGTGTTGACTGCAGTCCATTGCGTGCATGGGTACATTTTGAATTCTTATTCTAATTCTTATTTATTGTATTTAAAAGGTTCTACCCTAAATCGCAAATATACTACGCGTTATATATTAATTATTATTAATGCATACATTTTTGAAACAGATTTGTACCTTCGAAACTTATACAAACTAAAGTTGGTATAGTTGCGGTCGATATTTTCTATTTTTAATAAGCACTTTTACAAAATAAATCTTTAATAAATATTCCAAAAAAAAATTTTTTTTAAGGTGGTTATCTTTTGGCTATCTTTATTATTTTTAAATTTAAATTTGTTTAAAACTGATTATTCCAATAATTCATTTTATAATAAATTATATTACTTTCGATAATATAATATTATGTAAAATGTTTAAATGCATTATCACACTTCTTTAACACTTATCACGTACTTAATTACATAAACAATTAATAATTATACTAGTCGAATAATGTTCAATTTTCATCAGTCAACTTTCTATAAAATACAAATAGTACTGTTTGGTAGGAGGTATTAGTTATTACAATTATAATAGCTGTTATTGATTCTAAAATTAAAACCATTCGTATCATACTCAGGCACTATCGATTTTAAACTGCAGAATCAAAAAATTTAGTTTCCCAATAGAACAGTAAAATTATTTTCTAAAAATCATAGTGACGGAATTTTATAAAACAAATATTTCATAATAATTTTTTTTTTTAATTTTAAAATAGTGATCTATATTTACCATCCGTATATAATCATATCTTCATATCATTTTATGCATATGATTAAAAGTTGAATAACCAATTTTATAAACTTCAGTTAGTATTTTGCGCATGGCGGGGCATAACCTCGTTTTTACATGATAAATAACGTTATGGTGTTATTGAATGTTATTAAATGTGTATTTTTTTTCACAAAAGCAAAGACCCGAACGATCTAGTAATTCGAGCTGGTGAATGGGATTCACAAACGGAAAACGAACTGTTACCGTTACAAGACGGCCAGGTCTACAAAATAATCAAACATGAAAAATATTACGGCGGCGCACTTTTCAACGACGTGGCGCTGATCTTTGTCACCCAACCGTTCTTGCTCAGAGATAATGTGGGCACTCTTTGTTTGCCCAGCCCGAATTACGTGTTCTCTAGGGAAAGATGCTACGCCAGTGGTTGGGGCAAAAATGTATTTGGTAAGCATGGTAATTATTCACAGCTAATATAAAACATCACCAATGTACATTCCGTGTAGTGGTTTTACTGATTTATGAAATATTTTTACATGTATTACCCATAATAATATGTTTGGTCATTCAGCATAATTGTGTATTTGTGTAGAGATACTGCAATATCTGTGAAAAATGTCTGCGTTCGTTTCTGAGGCGAAATCGGAACTCCCGACATCTTCAACACATATTGATTCATCTTACATTTTTTTATTCTTCTCACTTTTTTTTTATTTAATGCGTGGTTCGCTATAAAAACAATCATGGGATATTTAACCTTGCAGTCACTCAAGTTAATATTGTGGATGTTTTGAATTTTTATTTAGTATTTTATAATTAACTCTATAATGTTGTATAATACTCTATTATATATGTAGGTGTAGTTAGATATTATTTACCTTCAGTGAATTCAGGAGCAAATGCATCCATTAAATGTTTATTAATTGTTCATGCAACCCGGCATAAGAATACTTTTTAATCATTATATAACTCGAAACAGGTATGAAAATAACACTTCAGGTTCAGGGTCCCTAAGAGTTCACCAAATTGTTGGCAACTAACTTAAATAGAGGTGCTGGGTACTGTGCATCTACTAGAAAGATAGTTATAGGTGATTGGTTTCAAATTACCACAGTAAGCAATAATTTAATGTAAGTATAAATTATGTGATTTGTGGCAATAAGGACTTTTAAAAATTGATTTTGCCTCACATGCCATTCCCTTAAGGCCTAAAGTGACATTTTTTGGCGGATATCGTCGTAGAATTTATAATTAACGTAATTTATAACCGAGTATAAGGATGTCACTTAAAAAGTTTCACTATAATAACACGTTCATAATGCGTTTATTGAACACGAAAAAGCACAAAAAAAGACGGACTCGGGTCGTATTCATTGTTAATGATTTTAAAGCTGAAACATTTTGAGAAAACGAAAAAAATGTATATGTGACATTTCATACAGATATATTGGTATACTTATTGCTTTTTGCGTATGAAAGCGTTTTGATAAAACTTTTAATTTTAAATCTTATACAAATTATTGGAGGTGTCAAGTTTAATGTTGCATTAAGACTATTAATTAACGTTGTGTTCTTGTTCAAAACATATCAAGCAAAATCATTTTTTTATGAGTATCATAATAGTTGCTTAAATTCTGTAATTCTACTATTGTTTCGTTTCCTTTCGTTTTTATAATTTTGCTAGAGCGAAAATCATTTCCCAGTTATTTACGATCATACGTGACGTCATCGTTATCGTATTTTGTGTATTTTTAACGAATCAATAAATTGTTTTTTTAATTTATAGAATTATCGGTATACCTATGTAGTAACAGATAAGGGATAAGGGTTTTCACCTGTGGTGGCCTGGCCAATCTAGGTAAGTTCCTAAATTATACATAATAGGTAAAAAACATATTTAAGTTCCAATACGACGATTTAATAGACATAAATTTGGTTACAAATAATATTTCTTTCACAATACACTATTCATAGTATAACTTATATGGTTAAACAGACAGTGTGTACCTACCTATTGTTTATCTTATGTCATCGTGCTCTCGTTTTTTTTTTTATGATTATGGATCGATAATATGGATTATTTGTAATTTTAACTGTTTATTGTAATTTCAAAATTTGTAATCACGCAGTTGCACCAACAGCAAAACAAAAGTTATTTTTCAAATAGTAATAATTATATTCTTTAATGGATTTTGGTATTGCATTTATCCTGAAAATGCTTATAGAAAAAATATCAATTTTGGTTCATCATTAGGCAGTAATATAATTATTACGATTCTCTTAAGTTTAGTAAATGTACTAATAATTTTATATTATTAATTGGAGTAATTGGTATACACTTAATTTACTAGAGCTTTACTTTACTTGAAATGTTTATGCAATTTCGTATTTTTTTATACATTTAGGTAAACCAGTAATCTAATGACATAATCCATAAAAAAATGTATTCGATTTTGGGATAACCCAATTTACAAGATAGTTGTCAAACATAGTTAATTATTTTTAATTTATCTACAATCATAAAATAAGTATCACTATTGTAATTATTATAATCATTATAATTTTGATTAATTGATTACTTTACTTTTTATTCTTCATAGTTACTTTTCTTACAATAGTATAATATTTCATTCCTTTTTTAGTTATCTAAGGTAACAATTGTGTTCGATTATTATTATAATAATATTGGAAATGTTTAATTCACTCTGATTGGAGGTTTAACTAATGTTTAACCATCATATATTGTCATAATGACTGTTTATGTAAATATAATCCTGCAAATGCTTTATTTTTAATCATGATTATTAAAAGATTTTTGTTACCTAACTTAAGAAAACTTCGAGCATCGGCAATACGATGTTTGGCATATATTAATAAACATAGGTAAGACTAAGGGTTAGGCCAGTTAGACCATGGTCTGACCTAATACTTGTTTTCTAGAATTTAAATTTCAAATCAAAAACCTTTTTTTGTGATTAAAATGTTTTTTCATATTTATTATTTGGCCTATCCCTATAAAACTATCAAGTTTCACTTATGTTAATAAACCAAAAATGTATCAACCATTTAAAATTTACATTTTTCAATAGTTAGGGTAAAGGATGACGAGCGACGAGTAGAATTCTGTGAAACCATTTTGGAAAAAATAAGGTATGATGTAGATTTAATAAAACATATTGTGTTTAGTGACAAATTATCACTTTCCCTTTATGGATAAGTGAACTCCTCGAACTGATCGTTATTGGTCTGACGTCTCTGACTCCATTACTATAATTCCCATGTCACGATACAAGCACTAACTTAATATTTTTTTTAGTTGATTGAATTTCCAATGTTAAGGTATAGTGATTTAAAATAAACCATATATTTACATACATATTCAATATCAATTGGTACATAGTTAAGTTTATTATTCAATCTGAGTTAATAATTCATTTTCAACATTATTATAATAATAATTGAATAAAAGAACCCAAGTACATGGTATTGTGAGAAAAGTAACTGTAAAGAAAAAAGGTATTTATCCTAAAATCAAATACATTTTTTTGTGGAGTGTGTCATTAGATCGCCGATTTAAGTGTAAAAAGATAGTTAAAAAACAAATTATTTAGCTCTAGTAAATTTAATTTATACCAACTACTTCAATTAAAAGTGGGTATTAATTTATTAAACTTAAGAGGACTGTAGTTAATAAGCTAGGTAACCAAAATTGAAATTTGACTATCAAATTGTCAGATACAATGCTCTACCAGAAACCATTAAAAATTATAGTTGTTACCATTTGAAGAAATAAAGTTAATTTTGCTGTTGGTTCAACTGCGTGCTTAAAAATTTGACGTAATAATAAAATTGCCAGTTAAAAATAATATTCACGTATTTTTTCGTTTTTCCGAAATTCCATGTTATGGATCCATAATTATTAAAAAAACCACACGTATAACGACAGAAGATAGGTATACCTATGTATAAGTGTATAACCATATTATTCACTATTCTGTGATAGAAATATATAGAATAGAGATTACATTACTTCACATACACTTCCTGAATATTGTATACCTACTAGTAATAGTATACTGCTATAATAGTAATAATAATATACTCAAGATACATTTCAGATTTAAAATTATTTTATATTCCAATCGTCTTCAAAAACAATAAAAAAAACGTTTTATGGACAGATTACAAATCGTACAAGGTATATTAGTACTTTCTTGATCATTTCCTCTTAGAAATTTTAATTGATTAAATCTCGAAACTCAAAAGTCGGTTTATTAATCTGTTAATTTTTTCGACCATAGTAATATTAGTGTTAACTGTTAAGTAAACTTGATGATTGATATTTTGGCCACATTTCAGTGTTCATATTCAAGGAATTCAATAATTATTCTAACAGCTTTTAGCTTACATGGATATTGCCCAAAACAGCAAAAGGCTTGTTATGAATCATGATGTAAATAAATTAACATATCATCTGTTTTGTGGAACTTAACTGTGTAAACTATTTTATCATTATGTTGGAACTTACCACGAACAATTTTAAATACCTTTAGATCGAAACGTTGACTTCCTTGTAAAATCTTACCAAACCTTTATTATAGTGAACTCCACTGTAATTAGGTTAGGTATCTAATTACAGCGGTCTAACGGATCAGTGGAAGAATGGTACATGTACGTATTTACTACTAAGAAATGTAGACAAGACATAAATAATATAAGAAAAAAACTAATACAATGAAATTCTTATACGGACAAATGATAAATAATATTAGGAATCTAGTTTAAAAAATGTATACCCGGGGGCGTATTTAAGGGGGATAATGGGCCAGTGACATTCACCTTAATTATATACTTTATTACATACATAGTTTGTAAAAGGTAACTGTGAGAAACCGAGAACCCTCTATTATAAATTTCTAAATACGCTCCTGTGTACTCCTTTAGCAAAAAGTCCAGCTCCCCAATAGTTAATTAACACAGGTATTATATTATGTATACGTAAGTAAACTTTGTTTATATATTTCTTTCTATTCGTCGCATAGGTAAATCCGGCGTGTATCAAGTCATTTTGAAAAAAATTGATTTGCCGATCGTACCACGTAAATCGTGCTTGGAGTTGTTAAGAAAGACCAGGTTGGGCATGAATTACAAATTGCACGAGAGTTTCATCTGTGCCGGTGGGGAAATTGGCAAAGATACTTGTCAAGTAAGTGTTTTCTAACTTACATATAATACTAATAAGCTATTAGTCTGTAATACTAACTATGAGTGATATCTAATAATCATAATTTATTTGGTATTTTACTATCTAAGACAAAAAAATACGATACAAATTAACATATTTTAGAGTAAAACATTTTAAAATGTTTTAAATTTTCTATAAATTCAAAGTAAAATATTGTAGGTAAGAATCCACCTATACCGGCTACCTGTTTCCTGTATACTTACTACTTGTCAACTATTCATGAAACAGATTTCTAATAAAACATCCTTCATTCCTTCATATTGAAAAACAATGCAAATCGCATTATAATCATCGTCCTTTGGTTAGGTATAATTCATTTTTTTACTATAACGAAACAAACTATTTAATTAAAATGGAGTTCTTACATTTTCTATTATTATAGTAACATTACTTACGTTAAATTGTACAAATCGTTAGTATTATGTAATTATTTTATATAATATTATTCTGGTTGGGTTTTATTAAAAATATAAAATACCTACCCATATTTAAATGTTACTTGTTGAGTAATAACGAGATCATGTACTTACAGAAAAAAAGGTTTTTAACTTACAATTTAGACTTACAATTTTAATTTTTCTCAAAATGTTATTAAAAAATTTCTAAATCAGCCCATAGAGGAACGAGTGTGGCGTCCTCTTAAATTAAAAGTCTCATGATTCAATTTTAATTTTTTTTTTACCTTCCTATAGGTAATAAATAAAATCTGTAAAAATTGTATAAATACCTATATAAAATATGATGAATACGTAGGTATAGATAGACTTGACACATATGGGTTGCATTCAAAAATTGACTTTGCAACACCATTTTGTTAATACAAATTAAGTACCTATGTTTCTAATTCTAAGTCTATTTTTTTTTATATAATGTATTTTTCTGACTAAATGACTAATATTATCATGCTGTGTCTATAATCTCTTATTTATGAATATATTATTATTGTATATTATTTTTAGGGTGACGGTGGAAGTCCTCTGATGTGTCCACTTGAGAATAGACCCGAACAGTTCCACCAGGCCGGCATCGTGGCGTGGGGAATCGGATGCGGTGACGAGACACCCGGCGTGTACGTGGACGTGGCCTTGTTCAGAAACTGGATCGATGAGCAAATGGCTAGGGAAAATTTGGACACGAGCTTCTATGATCCTGATTACGTTCCACCGAATTAAATTTTCTCTGCATCTCTCTCTTTCATATAGACACACACATACCCTCCGGTCTCATTAACCCTCTTTCGTTCTTCTCTCGATTCTATATCTTTCTGTCATCAAGCCACCAGTCGAATGAAGCTAAGGTTGGCCCGGTTAGGGGGTACACTCGTCTAGGCGTGTATTGGTGTGTCAAGTGTATTTATCATTATCATTATTATTATTATTACAATTATATACTTATTACCATACCGAACAAAAATTATGTATGATGAGATATGCGATGCGATTCTATTTTAAATTTTAGTTTGTACCAACTTGTACCCGATCTGTGAAAATATACAACGCCAAAAAAACCGCATTACAATACATAATATGATTTTCGAATTATTTTTGACGTTACCCTTCAAAATAGTCAAACGTCTAATAGTTAAGACTACTCCACCCCGCAAGGCTCTGCAGTTTTGATATTGATAGGCCTCATTCTCTGCATCTAATTTGTATGTAACTATTGTACCTATCTATATATTATACATCGCTCGTAATATAATGATATCGACATGTCATCGTTACAACTTAATTCGGTAGACGTAAAAACGATCAGGTCTGAATGTCTGATCTTTAGAAAATATTTTAGTTTAATTCAACGAATGTAATTATAAATTATCCACAGTTATATTATTATATTATTTCTATTGAGTTAAAAATATATAGTACCTAAGATTGCATAATTTAAATTTATAATGTATTTGTATTGTATTATTATACTTTTATGAAATAGGTACCTGTCATTTGAACTTGAAACTACAAACTATTTATAAGCTAAAATAATGTTGTAGGGCTAACCTAAATATGAAGTTATAAATACTCAATTAATTTTTTGATTTTATGCAGCAGTATTTTGTCGTTTATTCGAGAAACTATGAAATAAATAATTTAAAAAAATACTATATGATGATTATAATTTGTTTTGTATTTTAATGTGCCTGGGTTGAAAGTTATTAGGCCGCAAATAGAATAACTGAATTTTGTTAAAATGTTCTCTTAATTATTATTTTATTTGTATTTAAAATATAACTATGATTGTTATAACAAAATGTAGTAATAGCAAAACTATTCAAATGCAAATGATTATCTTATTTTTTTTTAAATTGTATTAACTCTTTTTCTGGGATGTATTAAATATTAAAATGTCATCTTAATGTCCACACCTACATTTCAAAACTCAAAGACAATTTCGATGAAAATATTCACCAGTAGGCATATAATACCTGTTTTTTAATTTTTAAATTCAAATAGATATGAATTGTATTATTTTGTTTTTCTCAAGATAATACTGAAATATGTATGTGTACAAGGGGTCAAACCACATGCATTTTCCAAGTTAAAAGAATTAGAGAAAACAATACATTTTAATGTTTATCATTTCTACATTCATTTGTTGCTTTGTTGGCCAGCTTTTGCCCACATTTTCCGAGTAGAAAAATTTGATTTTATTGTTAATTGTTGTTGTTTAATATTATTCACGGCTTTGAATGGAACTATTACAATTTGTATACATATTTTTTACTTACAGTATCAATCAGTGTATCACAGAAATAAAACAATAATATAGTTTATGCAACAGCTATTATACCATTATATACATTTAAAGAAAATGTACTTTTGATAAAATAATTTATAATTATTAATTATTTAATGGACATATTGAATAATAATGATAATAATAATAATAATAATAATATATTAATATATTATATATTATACAAGGATTAATTTTTATACTATTACTTGAAACAGTAATATTTGTAAAATAAAAAAAATCTAACTCTATTCATCTATCCTAAAGTCAAAACACTTGTGTATAAAACAATAATGCAGCAAGTACTAAAGGTTAACACATGGAAAATAAAAATGTTTACTTATTGAATTAGATCATTCTTGATAGCTAATCGATAATGTATTTAAAATACTTCAAAGAAGTACAATAATAGATCATTTATAATTTTATGCAATTCTACTAATTACTATAAAAGCTATACTACATTACTACCCAAAGACAAATGAAGCTGAGATTGACCACCTAATACAATCCACGTACTGTAGATTGTGATGATTAAATTTTTTTTATGAAAATGTGACTACAATTTTAGTATAATTAATGGTGGGTATGTCACACTAAAAAACGGGTTAAATCTACTATCTTAACTTTCCTTGAATCGTCAAAATCAGTCAAGTATTTTTAGATTCTAAGTGGAACGATGAATGTATTGATTTTACAATGATGTGTGTTTTTTATTTTTTTTAAAATTTTTTTTTGTGTCTGTCATCACCTTTTAGGACAGTAAAACTGCTTCGATTTTCTTCAACAGCAACTTTTCTGATTGGAAAGTGAATCTAGTTGGTACTTTGGGGGGTCAAAAGTAAAAATTTCCTAGTAGTTTTCAAAAGCGACGTGAAAAACAAAAGAAAAATTAAGGAAAAACGGGGATTTTTACGCAAAATCGATTTTGGTTTTTGTTGTAACTTTAAAACAAATGACCGTAGATATATGAAATTTTCACAGGTTGTTTATATTTGCATTTTCTATACACGGTAAAATTTTGAAAATAATTTGACTCTTTTTGAACTGTTTACGGACATTGTCAGTTTTCAATTTTTTTAGTTTTTTTTTCTATAAATATCAATACAATTTTATTTGTTGGTTAAAAAACTTGAAAATTTAATACAAGGCTCCTAGTATATTGTTTCAAAGGCAGATGAAAAAAATTAAAAATCCTTAGTCACAGTTTTTTTTTATAAGCATTTAAAGTTCAAATATTGACAAAATACGTAAAAACGACAAAAATTTGGAAATTATTTTAAGTTAGAAATTCATAAAAAATTTTGTTTTTAAATCTTAGATTTTAAAATTTAATACAAGATTTCTCATAAGTTTGTCTACCTTTATCAAAAAAAAAATTTTTAGAAGAAAGTCAAATTAAATTTTTATGAGGGTTTGAAATTCATATTTTTACAACATTTGATATTCACTCGATTTCTCATGTAACGATTTTCTGTTTTTGTTGTAATTAAAAAACGAATGGCTGTAGATACTTGAAAATTTCACTGAATGTTGATATTAGCATTTTCTAAACACGATAAAATTTTGAAAATAATTTGACTCTTTTTGAGATGTTTACGGACATTGTCAATTTTAAATTTTCTTAGTTTTTTTTTCTATAAATACCAATAAAATTTTATTTGTTGGGTGAAAAAGCTTGAAAATTTAATACAAGGCTCCTGATATATTTTTACAATAGCAATTGTAAAATTTTTAAAATACATAGGCACAAATTTTTTTTAAAAGCATTTAAAATTCGAATTTTGACAAAATTTATCAAAATCTCCAAAATTATTAATCACTGTAATTAAAAAATTATAAAATGTTCAGTTTTTATAACTAAGGATTGAAAATTTAAAACAAAGATTCTCATAAATAGTTCATACTGTAACCAAAAAATCTACAAAAAACATAAACACAGTTATTTTTTACAGACATTTTAAATTCAAATTTGGACGAAATTATATATTAAAATCAGTAATAACGATTTTGGTTATTTTGTTGTAATTTAAAAATATTATTCGTCGGTATAATATGAAACTGAAGAATCAAAAAAATCAAAATATAGCCTATCTATACAATCTACAGTTTAATATTACGATTAAGTCAATTATTTTGTTAATACCATAGATAAGTATGTAATATGTCTTAAACCAAGACTGACATACCGTCTCCACTCAGAATCGTTTTTCTTATACAATGATATTGTATCATTGAATTCAAATTTAATTCCAACCATTATACAGTGACCCACTTGTAACCTACTGTACAGCAGAGCGACATCCACTTACCCGCTTTTTTATTTTATAAGCCTCAATCATATACCTTAGCCTTCTATGTATGATAATTAATAATTGTTACCTATGGCTTCTAATCAAATACTTTTTAACCGATTTGGAATCCCAAATAATATACTTAAAAAGTTGGTACTAGTGGCAACTTATGTATAAACAAAAAACCCTTTGATTTTTAGGAGGTGGAAAAAAAAATTCATGTGTAAGCTGCTCTATAAGGGTAGAAAAACAAAGTTACAAACTCTTCCCAAGTGTCAAGGAATTTATTAGTATAACATTTATTGAAAACCATCCTGTAGTTTTTGAGCCTAAAGCGCCATGGCGGACAAAAAAGAAACATTTATTTATATATATATATATATAGATTAAGCTACAGAAATAAATGTATAAAAAAGGAAAAACAAAAACTAAACTGTAGGCACTTTTTTTATAATTAAAGTATAATCCTTTAATATTTATATGTATAGTAATTTCACAATGAATAGACAATGATACAATTAAATCTAATTTTTAAACCTAATGGCCCATGTTGCCAAGGACATCATATTAATAATAATAAAAAAATTAAATCTAAACAACAGAAAATAATAAATAACAATAATTCAAATCATTATTATTTCTGTTTAGGATAGTACAATTATAAAACACAAAAGACAAAAAAATGTTCCTAATTGTGACGTGAGTTACCATAACCAACATAATTGAGATTGAAATAATTACAGTACATATTATTTAATTTATGAATACAATCTCAAAGTAAACATATGTTTGAAATAATATTACACCACAATATTGTATTGAAAAAAATTCATAATTTTAGTAACTTGTATAAAGAAATGTAATTGAAATACAAGTAAAATTCTAAATGTATGGCACTATTTTATTGTTACATACAATTTAAAATAGAATTAACATAAACAATGATGTTACTTAAGTCAACTAATTTCACTTTTGCCAACATATTATACATATGATTAGGAGTATGAGACATTAAATAAGTATAAAATAAGTAAAACCTAAATTCGCAGAAGTATTACATGTACAAAATTATAATTTTAATGTATATATCATGCTATAAAAAGTACCAATGCATTTCAATATTGTTTACAGTAAAACATATTGTAAATAAACCAAAAAAAAAAAACAACTATATTATTTTTAAATAAGTAAGAAAAAAGTCAAACTAAAGAAAATAATAAAATTCAGAATCAGCTGTAGAAAATTGCAGCACAGATTAATGCATTACAATTGAAGATGAGCCAATATATTAAATAGATAATTATATAGATATTCACATCATTTCATTTTGGCACTGAATTCTGATTTCAGTTTACACAATATAATTGTATGTTATCAAACTTGTAGATTGAGGTATAAAGTTGTATAGAATCTACTTTCTTTTGTAAGTCTTTAGTTTTAGGCCTTACTTATGAATTATAACTTTAAAATATTTTTAATTTGGTATAGAAATATAATTCTATGTAAAAATTCAATGTTTTTAAACTGATGTATAAATAATAAATAAAAAAATATAAAACCAATTTTTCTTTTTAAGTCTTTAGTTTTAGGCCTTAATTATAAATTAAAATTTTAAAATATTTTTAGTTTGGTAAACAAATATAATCCCATGGAAAAATTCATTTTTGTTCACTGATGTATGAATAATAAACAAAAACATTTAATTGAAAAAAAAATTGTTTTGATTGAATGGTAACAAAAATGAAATTAAATAGATTTGAGCTTGTTCTTTATTAATTATTCATATTAGTTGATTAGTAATTCTAAGACTGGTTACTGCTTAATAATTACACATTTTCCATAATTTGTTATTGAGATAGGATTACCACTCTTCCACTGATTGCTTGATATACTCAGACAATACTGGAACATACTAAAAAAATAAAATAAACATTCATTTAATTTATATATTATTTTATGAATATTTTTTGATATAATATATTAAGTGCTATTCAATAAAGTAAAGTATATTATTAGAATATGTTACTAGAAAATAAGAATCATAAACTCAATAGTTATTTAAAAGAATACTAAATAATAAATTGATTTTATTTCAGTTTAATATACCGGGTGTTCAAGTTATGTTGCATTGAACATTAATCAAATATTTAAATATTAAAACAATTCATATGCAGGGACATACTTGTGGCGGTGAAAAGAGCATTTGCTGTAAAACCTATGATTATTTGAGTCATTAAAGCAGTTTGTGCAGTATAAATATTAAATAATACGATTTAAAAATATTGGTTTAAAATTATTATCAATTATCCTATTTTAATCATGAAAACCGTTTTTGTAAAGGTTTTAGTGTCAAATTTACCAGAAAAATTAAATTAAGAAAAATGCTTCGAAAATATTCAAATTATTTACTTAATACATAAATACAAAGTTATTGTTATAAATTACATCGTGAATTTTGAAATACTAATAGAATAAACTATACAAATAAATTATTTAAAAATTAAATTGATAACAGAAATTGTCACAATTTACAATAAATTGTATTAAAATGAAAAATGTATGTACCGGTCTTATGTCATTAAATTGACTCCAAGGTTCCTGATCTTCACTGCTATACTGGGATAAAAATTCTGGGATATCCTGATCAGCCTGAAATTATAAATATTTTAATTGTTGGATGTGTTATTACATAATAAGCTATGAAATAAAAATAAAGAGTTTAAAACAATTTAGTTTACCAGTTTAAGAGTATTAACTAAAAATGGAGCCATGGGAGAATCGTTTGTTGGGTCATAAAATGAAACAGCACGACCTGCATTTCCCAATCTACCAGTACGCCCAATTCTATGTACATATTCTTCAATGGTTTTTGGTAAATCAAAATTCACTACCGTTGTGACACCTGTTATATCTGTAAAAATAAAAATATAATTTTATATAAAAAAATATATAGTTGCATGTTGAGTGTTAGTATTACACATATCCAAGATAGAGTTCTGATAATTGAAAAATTAAGAATCATAAAAAATCTTAACTTGAATTTCTTTGTACAAGAAATACACTACTAAAATAAACATTTGAAAATTTAAAAATATGGATAAATATAGACAAAAAATGAACTTTGAGTTTAAGTTAATTTGTACAATTTGTTTTTATTTACTGCAATAACATTACAAAGTTAAACAATTTACTCCAGTTTACTTTCTTTGAAAGTTGTTTTCAGACATTTAAAATCAATGGAACTAAAATAATATAAGTTAGTAAAATGCATTTAAAAGCTAGCTATTCCATAAATATGAGTATAGTTAAATTATGAACACATGTAAAACACTATTGAATGCAGTGTCAACAAAACTGAAACTAATGTAGTATAATATTTTTTATATCTGACTTTTATTGCAATTTGTAGTAAACCTAAACAATGTCTAAGAATATTACATAAAAAATGTTAATATATAAATGTTTGCATTTAATTGTTAGGTATTTATTTATGTTTATAAATAATTTCAATATAATTTTTGAAAATCTAAATGATCGAATACATTATAAATTAAATATACCTAGTCCTCTAGCAGCTACAGCTGTAGCTACCAAGATCTTCATTTTTTTGGTCTTGAAATCCCTTAAAGCTTTTTCTCGTTCTGGCTGTAGACGATCGCCGTGTATGCTTGTAGTAGGATAATTAAGTTCACTGAGAAAGGCTGCTATGAAATCAGCTTGTCTTTTTTGTTCAACAAATACAATTGTACCTTGGCAATCATCTGTAATAAACATAATGTATAATATTGATAAATTACTAATTTAAAGTTAAATGGAAAGTATGATATTTAAAAAAAAAAAAACAAAATATTTAGTAGGTATGTACTGATTAAAAAATGTATACTTACTCGTTTCATTTAGCATAGCAACTAATGCTTTTTTTTTACTAAACTTATTAACTTCTATAAATGTTTGTGTAACATCTTTACAAGCCCCTCCAATTTCTCCAACAGCTACTGATATATAATCTGATTTCAAATAAGATTTAGCTATTTGTTGAACATTTGTGGGTAAGGTTGCTGAAAACATGATTGTTGATCTTTCTGCCTAAAATTAAATATATTTTTGTTTATATATTTATTATATACATATATTAGTAAATTAATGAGTATAGATAAACAACAGTTTTAACTTATAACTAATATTAAATTACAGTTATTTCAAATGATAATCGAGTACACCGGAATACATACAATAAAGAAGATGTTAGTTGGTCAGAGTGAAAATTAGCTCTTTTATTCCACAGTCGATACAATTCATTATTGCTATTTCCTCCAAAACTACTGAACCAATTTTAATAAAACTTATAATATAAGCTCTTTGATATCTAAATTGTGCATAGATTAAGTGTGGAATTTCTAGGTGCTATCATTAATTAATTAAGATTAATTACTCATTATTTGTATTATGATAACATTAATAATAACACAACAATACGGAATGTTTCTTTACATATATATTATATGGTTGTTATTGGTTACAGGAAAGTAAATAGTTATTTTCATGTTTAGATGATGTGTGTGTTTATTTTATTTTGTTGATTACTTAATACTACACCAAGCATTTAGTTAATGAAAAAATATGCCTAGAAGAGGACGACGAGGTAGTAACATTATAGGTTGTCAAATAATAAGAATAGGGGTAATCCGCAGTGTTAAGGTTATGTAATCTTTCAATTATGATACCAATTATTGAAAGTTAACAACAGTAAAGTTAAGCTATGACAGAACACCAAGATGAGTTGCAACACTTGTGAAACTTGTTTCAAGAAAATTGATTTAGCTAAAAATATAAATGTTTTTTTTTGTTCAATTTTATTAGAAACCAAAATATATTTTTCCTTTATCGCTCCGCCCCATTTTTGTCCTAGAACACACCTAGTACTAGTCTTGTATCATTATTTACTAGGTATATTTAAAATGAAAATTGAAATATTTACCGAAGACACCATAGTATTATCAGTTAATATGCGTTCAATATCAAGTGAAAAACCCATGTCCAACATACGATCAGCCTCATCAAGTACAAAGAATCGCAAAGATGAAAAAGTAATTAAACCTCGATTTACAAAATCAATTAAGCGTCCCGGAGTAGCCACAATTATATGAACACCTCTCTGAAAAAAACAAACTATATTAATTATATGTTTCTTGATGATATTAAAATTCATTTTACCAAAATTTTTTCTTTTTGGTGATAAGTTGCTGTTCCTCCATAAAGAAGTTCACATCGAATTGAAGTATATTTGCTTAATTTAGTTGTAACTTCACATATTTGTATGGCAAGTTCTCTAGAGGGCGCCAGAATTAAAACTTGTGGTTCGCAATGATTATAATCAACAACTAATTCAGATGGTTCACTAATTAAACTGTTTAAAATTGGTAAAACAAAAGCTGCCTGAAAATCAAAAATAAATTACAATTTAATCTATAATAATAAAAGCATTTTAAAACTCTTTTTACTTACAGTTTTTCCAGAACCAGTTTGAGCACTAGCTATCATATCTTTTCCATTCATAATGATTGGTATAGCATATTTCTGAATTGGAGTTGGAGTAGTATAATGACAATTGGTCAAATTGCTTATTAATATTTCACGTAGACCAGATTCTTGAAATGATGTTATGTGTTTGGGTACTTCCATTCCACTTACTCTTACTTCAATTTTATCGTACTTTTCAAAGTTTAATCCTGCTTCCATTGTGAAGTCATCATTTTCTTCAAAGTCTGGAGGAATATAAGTTGATTTTTGCTTTTCCATTTTACCATTAAAACCTTTTTTATTTGATTTTTTAGTAAACCGTGTACCTTGTTGGTATCCACGACCACTTTCATGATAACAGTTATTACAATCATTGATTTCTGAATAATTTCCGGTATCTGTACTATTGTTTGCTGGATCACATGTGATTGGATACCCCCAAGAATCATAGGATTGTAGATCAGAAGACTCGACATAAGTTAGTCCGTTATTTTCATAACTAGAAGTATCAGTTTGATATTCAACATCAGATTTTGTTTGATTTGAGTCTACACAACCAGTAACATCAAAACATTCATTGGTTTGATTATCACAAAAATTATCGACCACTTTGCCATCATCAGTATGACCATTGTTATTAATTGGATCCCAATCTGTATAATTTGAGCTCGCTTTACATTTATCACCGTTGATTTTAGTTGAATCCCAATCATCAGTATTAAAAGTACTAGCATACCAACTATCTCCTTGAACAAGTGTACGGCCAGTTGCATTTTGGACTAAAGGTTCACGTTCTTTATTTACTTCTTCCATATTGATGATTTCTAGAACAAAATAATTAATTGTATTTAAAATAATGTAAAGTAAAATAATAATTTAAAATGTCACAAACAAGTAATAAATGTAAAGAAAATTATGTATTATGTTGGTATAATAGGTACTAATAGGTACTATCCAATAAGTATTTATATTTATGCTGTGTTCATCATGTATCAGTCATATAATATTTTGACAATATTTTGATCAAATATTTGTTACATACTTACATGTAAGTATGACCTATTTTTAGCTGAAATCAGCCATGTATATAAATTGTATACCTGTAAAATATGGTTTAAATATAATCAATATTGAATTACTTAATAGGTAGGTTTAACGGGCATTAAATGAGTGATAGAATTTCAATTTATACATAATACTGAATTTCAATCATGACATAACATACATTTTTAGACCAATATTAAGGAGAGAAACAATATAGTTTCAAAGAAACTTCAGAGCAAAAAGAAACTAACATTTAAACATCAGAGAAAAGATATAAACAATGTTATGGTAATTCATTGTGTTCTTGTGTTAGGTATTTGCTTCCATTTATATATTATTTTTATTTTTAAATATGTATTACAAAATGAAACTATAGGTACACATATGTAAAACATGTATACATCTAAAATATAAATGTGGTACCTATAACACATAAATCTAATTTACTGAACATTTAGTCAACCTATAATGCGTCATGGTTTAATATTATCTAAGTAAGGTCTTATTCAAATATTTAGATATATTATAAAAACTACCAATTTTTGTGCATAGTAGCAAGTTATTTCATGGCCAGTTACTTTACTTTAAACTTACTCTTTTCTAACACATTTTTCACTTTTTCCTGAATAACATTATTTAAAATTACAAAATAATAAATATTTCTTGGCCACGTATAGTATTGGTGTAAAATTTACAAAAATAAAGTCAATGTCAAAGTTGACAAATTAAAATCTGATCTTAGAAGTCTTAATATCCGATTAATAGATCAATGATGGACAATAAGTAGGTATACTATATTTTAATCAGAAAAAGCACATTCTCACATGCGATAGCGAGATGAGATTGTTTAAGTTACATTTTATATAATTGATGTTCTCGCATGCTCACTGATTATAATTTACTATATAGGTGCATAAACATAACCACTACACATGTATACCTCATGTTGCCTATATTAAACTCCTTAACAACAAACATAATAATATTTCGATCCTCTTTACAATCAAATTTAAAATAATAATATATTAATGTACAACTATCCTGCTCTAAGGTTAGTGAAGTGAGACGAGCAGTGGTGTGGTGAAAACGGTTTTATGACGCATAGGCGTCTTGGTGGAAATTTTTTTTTTGATAGGATACATTATGGTAAGCACTAAGCAATAACATGACACAAAAATAAAATATTTAAATCCATTATATATTTTACTAAGGGGATTATGTATTTGCATGTGTTGCCTTCGTCTTACACATGTACGACTTAATATATTTTCGTTCCCTAGTTTCAATATAATGAGCTGTTAGTTTTGATATTAGAGTGAATTGACCTATGATCAAACTTTTAGGTACGAACATTATTCATGTCCTCTCCTTGGTGTTTTTATGATGTTTTAATTTTTAAGTGAATTATGAGCATTTTCAATTATTAATACTTTAAATACTCATAACTCGCTTAAAAATTAAAATATCGTAAAAAACCGACTAGATAATATAGATATTGTTCTTTACAAAAAGTTTAACAATAGGTCAATTCATTCTAAGATCAAAATTAACAGCACACTACATGTGTAAAACGGAGACAATACATGTGGGTGCGACGTTTCCTTAAGACTGGGTGCACCAGTACCCATGGGCCATGGGTACTGAAATGTACGCTGTGCATCACTCGTTTATAATAATTGTTCACCGAAACGCTGAAGACGAGTGTCTACCACAGGGCGTGTATTTCGTTTATTTTTGTACGTACATCAAACAGCAGTAATTCAAAAATATTTACAACAAATACGGGCCAGTAAAAGAAATTCCAAGAAAAAAAGTGATTTTAGTTAGATTTCTTGTAAGTTATAAGATTTTAACGTATTACAATTATAAAACAGTCAATCAAGATCGCAAAAAAAAAATGAAAAAAAATACCTGTAAGGCTGTAAATATTGCCTGTTGCGTACCTAACCTACCTACCGACCTACCCTAACAAAATAATAATGCGGAAGTAAAACTAATAAAAATAGGCGGAAATGAGTATTAATTAATAATTAGTTAATACCTACACGTGTAAACGAAGGATTGAGAAGAATCAAGCGTGTATTACACTCGATTTGGACAGACGTATAAAAACAATCAAAAATATTATATATCACAGTAGCTTACCTAGATCTCGTGGTTTTCTGTGACAATAACAATATTATTCTCGTTTCTCGTTGTCGATGTCAATAATAATGATGTTATTATTGCGGTGGTGTGCCGACGGGATGCAGAGAAGACCGCAAACTCCGGGACGAAATCGATAGGCTCAGAAGCTGACGGGACGTCTGTGTCGCGGGCACGACGACAAAGTGTGAAATACCGCGATACACTAAACGCCGGTCGTCATCGTGGTCTCGCACGGCGTACACCGGTTGGAGTGTAAACAGAGAGCGACTGAGCGAGAGGGGCTGAGAGAACGAACGAACGTTTGAGAGAGAGAGAGTGAGAGCGAGAGGAGAGCGAGAGCGAGACGCACGATGGTGAGAAGAGAGAACGGTCGTGTGGGGCAGAGAGGAAGAGAAGTAACGAACGATCGTGTGCGAGAGAGGCGCTACGGTGTACGGCGGCGGTGGCGGCGGCGGCGCTCGACGGGAACAGACCGAAGCAATAACAACAGTATTGTCCACGGGATGAGGGGAGGGGAAGGGTACAGATTTTTGGAAAGACGAAATAATTTTACAAAACCATTGTTCGGACCGCACCACACGAGTTCACCACCCTCGACGACGGTGCACTCGTACCCGACGGTTTCTACGAATTATATCTGTAGGCCTGTGGGTGACGCGGGCATACGAGGGAGGATGATTCTTCGGGTCACGCAGGGCCATAAAAACCAAGAAAGGAGGAGAGGAAAAAAAAAACGAAAACAATACGAAAAACACGTGTGAGGTTCAGCACGTATATACACAAACGAAAACCGGTCGAATAACATCCCGACGTTCTGGCTCCGCAACAAATGTGGTTGTATTTCGTGTGTGTTTGTAGATTCCGTCTATTATTCGGGTTCGGCTGCAGTTTCTTACTCTTTCTTACTTTTTCGGCAGTTCGGCGCCGAGTTCAACGGTACCAGTGCACACGGTATTCTTACCACATGTGCGTGTGTGCGTGTGTGTGTGTGTGTGTGTGTGTGTGTGTAAAATTGTACAAAAATCCCATTTACCCAACCTGAGAGTATTTTTTCGTTAGGACCAATTCATTCCGTTTTTAAATGTAAACTTGCTTGTGAACTGCGAAAAACCCAAAATTCCAAAACAAACGTGTAAACGCGCACTCGTGCATCCAACAAACGGGCAACAATCTCATCAACTATACCCATACCGTACCGAATGTTCGAAAATAGGGAATTTTCTAGTGTACCAAATATATAGGACCAAAAGATACGGTTTAAGAATTTGTGATAGTTATTATGGTAGATAACAAATAAAATATATGTACAAACATTTTTTACATTACACATTAAAATACAAAGTACAACGGTACAGCTGCACAATAATAAGTATATATTGCCATATTGGTACATTTTTCACTGAACTTTTTTGCCGGGAATTTCTTCCCGATTACTGTGTGTGTGTCGAAGCTATACGCATTCACCTCTCCTTTCATCAGCCACTCCAGAACCACATCTCGCATTTTCGCCACCACAATATCGGAAAGTCAGAAAATTCTTAATAATAATGTTTTAAAGATAATTCAAGTAAATTGAATATAATATTGTAATTAATTGGTAACAATGTCGTCGTCAGTTCAGTAATATTATCAGTACCTAACAGTAATAATATTATCGAGTTATCTAATTAGAATATCGTCCGTTCGTCAATTATTATACTGATCAGTGATCAGTTATTATTACTAATCATTATGAGTTTATGCCATGACTCATGGAACTGCGCTTGTATTAGTAGCTACTCATTACTTCATTAGTAAATGAAAAATTAGAGATAAAGTTATATCCGGGCTCCTGCACGAGACTGTTTCGTACAGGCGGTCGAAAAGATGAACAATAATTATCACGAACGGGTGGTGGTATATGCATGACTAATATTTAGTAATTGTTGGGGTACATACTATATTATAGCCTTAGAAAATCAAAGTTAAAAATAAGTCATACGATCAAAAGGGCCCATTTAGTTATTACACATTTTAATTTCACCGAACGAAAATCGATAAACGACTTAAATGAGACAAGACGTCGAATCAGCACTCCCAGTGCGTGGATTCTACCCGCAAACATATTACTATCGATGCTTTGCGTTACGATGCTATACGTTTTAATTGATTTACGAAGTTATTGAAAATGTAGATTGATAGAATTTTAAGTTTAAAAAAATGAATTCAATCATAAAAATGTGAGTGTGTGGTAAATGACAATAGTACATTATAGACTGGGCAGGTACAGACTAGTACAATAAATTAGTTAAGCTATCTATACTGATTTACCTATTACAAATTACAATGTTATACGAGCCCGATCGATTAACAAATAACAATAGATCGTAGTATCATACAATGATGAAAATAGAAAGGAAGTGAGGTTTAAGTAATAGTAAACTATAAAAAAACTTCTATAACAAAGTTAAAAATAACAGTACAAAAATAAATACTAGACACAAGTTCAAAAATAATGCTAAGTAACGTATGACTTCTTAAGTGAAAAAAAAATGTTCCAAATTAGCCTGGAGTGAAAGCGCTCAGAGCTAAGTGATAATGGTGCGTCTAAATTCAGTTATCCTACGAATTATAGAAAAATATTTGTGGGAAAAAATATCTTGGTATAGTTTTAACCGGAAAATACATCTGGCTGGTAAAAAAATATCTACGATTATGTGCATTACCTAGTATTTGTTCTTACTATTTCAAATCTTCTCTGTTTATTTGTTTAGTGATAAAATGTAACTTTATAACGATGCCAAAATTAATCAATCAATACTGTTTGACTTTTGTCAACTGTTTCGAGACGGGAAAAATAATATTATAAATAATAAACTAATTTTTAAAAGGAATACAATATTATTTTTGGAAAGAAAAATATATATTTTAACAGTATTCATATTCATTTGTATTTGTAATTTTTAAAAGAAATAGATTGTTAATTAAAAAAAATAGTTTCAATAATTTTCCTATTTACGTTTGGATTCTGAGCAGCTGTATTTTGGACCACTCAATAGCCATATTTAAGTATTGAAAATCAAATATTATTGGGAATTTGGCCCATTTCTTGAAGATTTTCCTGGAAAATAGATAAATTCTATACAGGTTTTATGGTATGCATACAAATAAGTGTACTAAAAAAATAAAATTTAAATGACACCACTGCTGAGCAGAGCAATGAATGTATTGATTTTACAATAATTTATGTTTTATTTTATTTTTGCGTCTGAGTCTGACGTCACATTTATAAAGGCATTTGGTCGATTTCTGTACTTTATGTCTATGTAATAGGAAATAATAATTTTAATGTATTAAAAATATATTTTTCAAATTACTGTACAAACGAATTGTTTTGAGTAGATGTATGTGTAATATTTGGTATTTTGTTATACCTGTCTGTCTAATAGTATTTCTGATTATTTTTGCACCACTTAACATAAGTGCAATTAATAAGGTAGGAACCAACACAGTTTTGAGTTGTGAAAACAAAGTAAAACTGATAAATACAAATATATAATTTCAACTAAGCTACATGCCTATGCAAAATATAATACAAAAATAATTGTTTTATGTTATATTTATTTTCAATTTGTATGAATATTGTAAATGATACGTTTCCAGATGAGTCTATTATAATAATACAAATGTATCAAGGGCATCCATCAATCAGAACGTAGAAGGGTGTCAATATCATAAAAAAGTTCAACATGATACATTTACCAATTTAAAAATTTTGCCATCCCGGGGTGTCATCCTCTGGTTAGGTTTATAAGTTATAAATTGCCAAACCTGTGAATAAAGTAATGATATGTTTATTTAGCTATGAGGCCACTAAGTTAATTTGATATCCAGTGTTCGAGCCGTATCTTGGACGTCGATTGCACTTTCCCGATTGAGAATTAATATCTTTGGCTAATGTATCATGTATGAACAGTATTAGTGAGGGTGTTTTTGAATAAATAAAAAAAATGTATAAAGGTGTTAAGTGGTTTTATAATTTTTCACTTAAATAATAATAGTAGTAGTAACTATCACAAATTAAATAATTGTATAAGTGATTGTCACACAATGATAAATAATAATAAACAATACAATTTCCTTAGAGGGCCGACCATGGTCATGAATTTTGAACCTTTGGGCTACGATTTCTTGATCTTAATGCAACTTATAGTTTACCTACAGTGGCGCAATACTTAAATTCAACTGTTAGGGAAGTAATTATATACATATAATAGCGAATACGAAAAGTTTAATTGAAGTTTTTATTTAGATATCTACACCTACATTTATATTTATACGTAGTAAGTATCATTGATTATAAATGCAGTCTTTACAATCAATATAGTAGTGATGCATTGTATTTAAACGTAAGTATCTATAATCTATAACTATACAATATTTATATTTTATATATAGACATATAATATTTACTTTGAATTTACTTATGTATAGTTAGGCAAACGGAATTTCAATTTAAAACCAAACAAGTACATGTTTTATACGATGAATAAACGTATTAATAACAAATATTATTAAATATAATATCGTATAATATAATACCTGTATTTTTCCCCAAAATTATAGTAAAGATTATAGCAATTATAACACTAATAAATAATCATAAACAAAATATAAACGTGTATTCTATCATGTTATTGTATTATGCTGTATCAAATTAAATATTCATACAAGTATGATATTAGAATTTAGAATTGATATTGATGTAATATTATTTCGATATTTCACATAATTATATACTTTTATATAGATGATTAGATGAATATAATATATTTATTGTTTTAAAAACTAAAAATAACAATATAAACATTTTTAACAGAATATTATAAAATTAAATTGTGAATCTCGAATATCTTTTAGACCGTATTTCTTCAATATTTGGTCTTGGTATTGGAGCTATGGACTTAGGAATTTCAATTTCTTCTGGTATTGTTATGATATTATATTCGTTTGTTTTTTTTTTTGCCAAATCGAGTACTTCTTCCATAATTTGTTTTCGCCAATCATTATCAGTACACTCATATACATTTTTTATTGTGTATTTCCCTAACGGTTTCGAGTATACCATTTTATCACCTACTACTTGTTTATTTGTATTGTAATTATGGTCCAATATAGCCATGATGGATCTTATGTACATACCTCTATATTTCAGATGAATTCGTTTTGGCATATATTTTAGCCTTACATTAAGATAAGATTCCAAGCGGCCAGTATGCACAAAATGTTTTGCATGTGGCAAAACTTTTATAAAATCTTTGGCAGTTATAATTTTTTTTAATGCATAGAATGATTCGTCATCGGATTTTAACCATAATTTTTTATTTATTTCTTCGTCTGTTAATGGATCATGATCGCATGTTTTTGTTACTCCATTTTCTTCCCATTCATGTTCATTTTTTATGTGATGTAGTAGAGACGTGAATTTTTCAACTAATAATTGACCGTCACCTTTGCAGTTTTGTGAAGCCCACCAAAGATGATTATTAATACTACTTTTCCATAAATATGCATTTTCATGTTTTTTTTCTAAGGTTTTCATTTTTTTCATCAAACTTTTAGATAGGTGCCACACATCAAATTCATGTTGTATTTCAGGATGTTGTGTTCTAATGTAAAAACGAATTCCTTTATGTCGATCAGTAAGAAACAATTTAATATTAACATTTTGGTTTTTGGTCAGATCATTAAGTAATAATTCACAACCTTTTCTTTCTAAGTCTCCTTTTACCATACCTTTTTGTACAAGTTTAAAGTCTACTATTTTTCCACTGCGTAAATCCATTACCGAATAGATGCAATACTTGGCGCAAAAGCCTGGAGAGTCATACTGCCCATCTCCGGCTAACCAAATACCATTTTCTGAATTTTTAATACTGTCAATTGTACTTTTCTTTTGATCTTCCCAAATATTACAAATGACTGGTCCAGTATAACGCTTTATTATTTTATCATAAACCGGACGAGAAAAAAATGATAGTTTCAATGAATCACAGAAAGCTACCATTTGTGTGTACAGAATCCCGGATAAAGTCAAAGCAGATCCAATCAATATATTTCCTAATGGACGTTTACTACTCTTATTTTGTGAACGCCAAATTAATTTATGGTTTCTATCATATATAGTTATAATAGAGAGTAATGCCCCTTGGATATAATGTTGGACGGATACAATTATAGAATTACAGTGACGGCAACGATTGATAATTTTTGAAAATGAGCTTATCTCCGTTATACATGTTTTTTTGTTACTTTGTGGTAGTAATTTATGTAATTTTTCTAACTCAAAGCAACAAATACACTCTTGGTCAGTAGTAAACCTAATACATTTATTACATAAACACCAATGGTTCACATTAATTTTTGAACGACCCTCTAATTGTTCTGGTATATCTGGTTCATTTCTACCCGGCTGAATATCAGCCATATCGCCCATATCAATATCGTTCACAGTGGGCTCAAAACTATATGGACGTATTGACATATTTAAATATTTGTAATACAATACACTGTTAAAAATAAATAAAAATTGTTATAAAACATATTTTGCTTATGCGAGAACACTTCTTATAAATTATAATAACATAATATAGGTACTTATAACTGTTTCAACTTTATATAAAATATATAATAAGTAATTAACAAATTATTATTATTAATAAATAAAATAAAAATGATTATAATTGATAATGCATTACTTAATTACCTCGTAAAACGAAATTCCAACGATGAAAAATTGAAAAATACGTCCGTTTACGAAGACGTATATACGGAAAATGCGGTTGATCGACGTTCGTCAACATAGAATAAGTCTTATTTTAGATAAAAACATAATTAACCAAATAGAGTATTTGTATACGTCTGATGATTGTTGTGTCTACGAAGTTATTTGAATATAAAATTGAATATTATAACAAATATTATAAATAAATAATCTAGACCGCGTCGGCGATTCCTGTACAAAAGTATACGCCGCCGCCGCACCGTGTGATCTTGTGACGTCACGCGGCTATCTCTCTTTGGCTCTAGCGCCTTAACGAATCGACGTATACAAATTTTAGTACCACCGTTAGTTATAGTAATTAACTAACTATTAATTAAGCCAAAATCATTTTTTTGTTTCATGGTCCTTTAACAAGACGTTTAGTATATGAATATTTGTTTAGTAGGTAGGAGCAGTTAAAATGCTTCGGTTCTCTAAACAACTTTTATGTCATAATTCATTGGACAATCATGTTTCATCAACTGTTTTATGGTTTTCTCCAGCAGATTGCTTTTAATGGTTGAATATTTTATGGTTAAATTGTCATTTTCTCACAAGTATATTGTTATCGTGTAATATTGATATTCCTACTGATTTGGTAAAAATTCTTACCAAGAAATGTAAAAAGCGGACTAAGTAAATCCGTGGCTATTTTTAAATATAATTTTATATCCTCGGGCATTTACTTTACACTATAGGTAGTTATTATTATGTTCAATAACTGTAATAACTTTTGCAAATAATTTTTAATACGCATGATGTTTTTTCAAAGCCGTTTTCAGAAATATAATGATGACTTTGCCTTTTATCATTTAAGATTTATACCAAAACAGGGCCTAGCATCCCCCCTCTCTGGATACGACACTGAAATAAATAGAATAAGTCTCAAAAGTATAACATTTTAAATGTTAAATAATGGATTATCACTATTAGTCAATAATTTGAATTATGAAAACGAAATAAAATCAATGATTTAAGGTTACGAGTACAATACAATTGAGAACGTTTTACGTTTTGGCTTTTTTGGCCTACGATTGAGAACGCTCAAAATGGAACAATGAAATAATCATCGACCCAAAAACTATAGTACTATTGAGAACGTAATTCTGTGAAACGTTGTTTTATATAAATATGAATGGCATGTATGTTTATCATATTCTGATATTCAAATTTAAAAATTTAACTCTCATGTATTGTCAAAAATCATATATTCATGATTAAATAATTACACAAACTAATACAAATATTAAACGTGTACCTTGAATTGCCCTTTGAGTTTTCGTCGGACCTACCGGGATGACGACAAATATAATCAACACTTAAACTACAACTGAGGTATAAGCCGTATGCAGTTGTCGAATGTTATAATGTTAAATAAAATGTTATACTAATAATAATAATAATAATAATCGAATAATCAAAATTCTAAAGACAAATAAAAATATTGAGTAGGTACCTATAAAAGGAGTTAAAGAGTATACAAGTGTATCGAATATTGATCTAATAACGTAATAACTTGTCGTTTAAAATTCGTTGTTGGCCTTTAAATAATTTTGCTTACTTTATGGAACAAGCAATACGAGGGAAAATCAATTTGTAAGGTGGAAACAATTTACCCAATAAGCATATTTTGAAAGTTTAAAATGTACGATGTACATACCAGCTACGATAAGCGTTCGCCGGTGTGTCTGTTGTCGAAGAAAATTAGTCGTCGAGACATTTCCGTTGCTGCGGATCTATGTACTCTGAAATGTGCAATACCTATATGGCTATATCCGACTGCCTGCACAGATGACAAAACGCCTAAAACACCCCTTTGAATAATATGTTCAAACACAAACCTGTACAGCATGATAATACTATATAAATTACCATTGTTCGCTGCAGTAGCGTTGTACATTGCAGCGAGTATTTTAGCTTATATTACAATATGGGTACGCTGTATATATTAGATATGTGTTGTACTTATATAGGTACCTATATACTACATGTCGTGGTCCACGTGTGTGCTCGTTTGTTTTTGTGTTTGTATATTCATATTATGTATATTTGATGTACCTATACACTGAACGTGTGCGTATTGGCTATATGGCATATGCCGACATGCCATATACGTGCCGTGTAATTGTGTACAGGTAAACGACGTGCACGTACCCATTAAATATGTAATATGTTATATGTATATAGCCGCGGAGCGTATAGCACGGGTCACAAGTTCCCCGTTTGTACTGTTTGTAGTCCATATAGTGTTCGGACTTGTGTTGTTTATACTTTTGAACTTTTTTTTAAAAATAATACCACAAATTAAAAAGGTAGGTATAATATCGGCAAGCGTGACTTGAAAACCTTTGTACGTGCGTACTGCGTACCTTTAGTAATTTAGTACCTATCTATAATAATAATACATGACTATACAATTACAAAAAACCTTATACAACATGAATTAAGACACACATATTTTAATGGTTTCAATGTACGAAACTACGAAACACGAAAGTGAGAAAAATAGTTAGGTACTTGGCTTTATATTTTATGAACCAATACTATACAAAACCAGTTGTCCGCATTCGGTTTATTATGTTGTAACCTTTAGGTACTTACCATATTTAACCAAAAGAACGGGATACGCTGTCTAAACAATGTAAACGTTGTTCACAACAACCCTTTGCATATTTTAGCCTTCAGGCTACTTTAAGTACCTATCCGTGAACTACGAAGACCGACGAACTTATATGTTTAGGTACTAGATATGTTTTCGCCGTTAAATAAAATAAAAATACGTATTGGTAACTATTTATAATATACCAATAGGAACACCATAATAGTACTTAAGTACTTACTACTACAGAAGTGCTGACTACTTACTAACTTACTAATAACTTAAAAGTCATTTATTTATATTTATTGTCAGTTGACATGGGTATACAAGTGTATACGACCACATTTTTAGTTGATCAATATTTTATTATAAACCAAGTGAAATTTAGCAAAAAAATCTGTTGAACAAATTATATTTATCTAATATAATTTTAAATACTTTTAAACAATTGTTTTGATTTAGATGTCGTGTATTTCATTTATTTCCATTTTTTAATTTTATGATGCAAGTACCTACGTGTAAACCTAACCAGGACGCCTGGTCAGTTAGATTATAGATCTAAATTTGTAATTAGAAAATTAGAACTAATGTCTAATAAAATATGACATACCTAATATAAAAATATAACAATTTATTATTTAGTTTTTATTCTGTGATTACTTTAGTGTTTTTCAAAAATAATTAATTATTATTAATTAAACGACTGCAGGTTGAAGTCCAGTACAAAATATACGATTATAATAAGAGAATAAACAACAAGATAAAAAATTTAAAAATGACAAATGAGATAGAAAATAAAAAATAAAAACATCTAGAGAACAAAATATATATATATAAGTAATACGTACCACATAACTCATAAGTATAATGGTTTAGTAAACATTTAGATTTAAATAAATATGAATTGAAATGGGAGAATGAACTAACAACACATAAATATATTTAAATGTACACATCAAAATTAATAAACTGATAACGATTACTAGATATACGGTCAATAGGGTTGTTTGAACCATAAGAAACACGGTGAAACGGGATCTCAAATATAGGAGTTGGCTGAGAGTATAAAGTGGGGTTTTGAAAGTTGAGCAAGTGTTGTTTAATTTAATATTGTAGTATCAATTTTATAGACAAAATAAATCTATTTGGTCTTAAATTTTAGGTATACATATTTTAACTTTATACATTAATTTATAGTTCGTTCCTTTAGGTACATAGGTACTTTTAATTTTTCATAATATTAACCAAACAAAAAAACAGGAAAATTTGGAGGATTGTGATTTGTGAAAGACGTCATCACGTGGGGTCTTCTGGATATTTCAAAATATGGTTATCAAAACACATATTATTTATTGCACAAAAATAAACACGCCAGGCACAGTTTACCAGATATAATTTGATATATTAAATGTGTTGGGCCCAATTATTCACAATTTTCTCTCTTCGATGGGCACAACTTGTTTACATGTCACCGTCAGTAATATTTTCGGATGAAATGTGTGTTCTGCAGGAACAGCTTGCTTGCTATTTACGAATCATCACAATTTAAAGACAATGAAAATATCACGTGTACCCATAATATCCCTGCAGCGCCGAAACATATAACTTTGTGATATAGTTATGTAACAATTATAATGTGCGACGACGTACGCAATCCGAATTCTATGAATCGGTCTTATGCTTACATAATAATATTAAAATATCTGATATCGTTTGTATTTTACGCGCTTTTATGCACACACACAATGCCCAAATGATTACTCGATAAGATATTATTTATTTTGACGCACTCGGGCGCATGTAAAAGGCAAACCGAATAATTGATAAACACGGACGACTGACCGAGTAATGAGGGAAAACGCTCACTTCGAGCGTAATGGTTCCCCGCTGGTTTTTTATGTATCTATTCGCGATTTATTAAAATATAGTATTACAAAATAGAATTAACCTAATATACCCACTTGAAAATTAAAAATTTTTTTTTCATAAACCCTAAACAATTAAATGCCATTTACCACCTGCAGACTCAATACTGTGATCAACATAATCAACAGTAAGGTAAAACTTATAGGTTAGTTGATTACTTACCTAGTTAAATATCGTGTGCATTAGATAAAAAAAAAAAACAGTAGTTCAATAATATTGGAATAACAGCAAATTATTTAACGAATGGATAGAAAATGTACAATAATGCAATCAGGGGTGGCTTATCTGTGCTGTAAGTTTAGAAACCTAAACGTGGCACGATAATACAAGTTGAAGTATTATTTTTTTATATAAATGTAATAAATATCTCAGTATTCATATATGTTGTGTAGTCCATACTCCATTATCTACCAGAATCTTCGTCTTATGAGTTATGACTCATATTCTAAAGTCCGATATTGGGGCTAGATGTGCTCCCGTTGTGACAATCGATGACTTTGATGTAGCCTGCACACAACTGATCACATTTATTTGTAGGAATTTCACCAACGTTTTAAAGCACCCTTTTGAACTTTCAACAAGTTACTTTTTTTTTTTAATATCATATAGTTGTGGTGGCCGATCATTTTTTTATCGGGACCATAAAATAAATACATATTCAGGTTTTATTTCTCATTAATAATTTAATTTTCAGTTAATTTGTAGCAATTTTAACTAGGTATGCATGAAACATATAAAATTACACAAAATTACACGTACGTTATATAATTACCTACGTAATTATTATAGGTTGCTTAAAGATCACACGACTAGAAAAATTGTACATACTTTCGGGCATATCTCCACCTCACATTGGACGCACAGTACAAGTAGACTTTTTAATTACTATAATGGCTAGCTGGCGCGTTATGAGTGGATTTCAAATACCAAGGTTAGGTTGGTACTTGGTAGTGATGAATCTTGTCAAAATTTAAAATTTAAATGCTCATAAAAAAATCGAGACACATACCTCTAATATTTTTCAATGCTATTATACAAATGTATGAAGAACCTTGTATTAAATTTCCAAGCGTTTTCACTTAACATAAAACATTTTATTGACATTCATAAAACAAAAAAGAAACTAAAAATAATTGAAAATCTACACCAATAGTTTGAAACGAGTCAAAATATTTTGAAAATTATATCATGAATAGAAAATGATAAAATAAATGTTTCAGTAAAAATGTTAAGTATTTATTATTATTATTCGTTTTTTAATTATAACAAAATAAGAAAATCGTTCGATGAGAATAATATGTTAATTAACGGGTAATACAAGGGTGGAAAACCTTATGAGGAATCATAACATTGTACTACATTTTAAAATTTTAGATATAAATAGAAAAATGTGCATGAATTTCTAACTTAATCTAAGCTTTAAACTGTTCTGATGTTGACGGATTTTGTCAAAATTCTTATTTCAGTTTTAAATTCTTATAAAAAATTATTGTGGATTTGCACTCAATTTTTTTTAAGTTCCACTAACCAACGGGTAGAACACGATTGAGAACGGTCCTTATCTGCTAACTTTTATGCAACGTTGCCACATTAATAAAAAACAAAAATAATAAAATACAATACATATACTTATACAATGTATATAAGATATCAATCACTATATTTTGGTTAGAAAATAAACTTATATGGAATTTTGTTTTAAATTTTCAATCCTTAGCTCTTAAATTGTTAACAAAAAAATCATATTTAAATTTTAAATTTGATAAAAAAAAAAAATACACACATATCAATATATCATTGTACCTATATATATATGTAATATGTATGGTATATATTATATAGGTATATATAACGGCAATAGTTTGAACGTAAAAGCCTAGCTATGATAATTTATTATTAACCGTCGACAGTGTGCCAAATGTTTCTCGTTAATCGCATGAATTGTCGTACATTTTATAAAAAAATTGTGAAAAATGCCCAAAAAATAATACAAAAAAAAAAATCAGTTTACACATTTTATACTTACAAAACAACGTTTCAAAACACCAAAAAAAATATGCCTTTGCATCAAAATCCCAGCCCTAAAAATTATTACTAAAAGTTAAGATAAATGGCAACGTCGCTAGAAATATCGTTCTCAATCGTTTGATTGTAAGGTACAAAATATTGTTTCTTTGATCTGCCGACATCGTTTACAATCGTGTTGCTAAAAACGTAAAACGTTCTCAATCGTATAACACCGTAACCAACCACCCATGAGAAATCTTGTATAACATTTTTAAGATTTTTGACCTAGAAAGTATTTACGGTTATTATTTTGGAACGTACCTATATCAAAATACCTAAATAATCATTTTTGTGGAAAACTGTTTTTTTTTTTTTGGTTTTCTGACGCTTCTGAAAACTACTTGGAATTTTTACTTTCACCACCCAAAATACCACCTAAATTGATTTCCACTAGAAAAGATGATGAAGTAGAATTTAAAATCATTTTTACTGATCCAAAATTGATAACAAAAAACACATATTATTGTAAAGTAAATAAATTCATTGCACAGAATTTAAAATTCGAACATTTATCAAAATTTTAATGTTATTACCAAAATAATGGATTGGTAAGGCTGCATACTAGTTGCGGTCATGACGATTTTTGAGATAAACAGATATAACAGTTGCGGTCACACCAATTTAGGTAATATCTTAGTTGCGGTCATAGCTTATCATAGTTGTATATAATGCACACAGTGTATATATGTGGGAACACCACTACTTATCTGTAAAGTTATTTCCTTTCAATTTATACCTACAAAATTTTAAAATTTATAATTATTATTATTATTATACTATTATATATTATATTTTGACACAAGTTTAACCACGTAATATAAACATAAGTAGGTATCAACATTTTTAACCATAACTACACAAAAAATAATAGTGTAGACAGTCCTAAGTCTTTTATCTTTTCGATATAAATGGGAAGGAAAATGTTGATTAATACATTTTTCTAAATTCAATAAATAAACGAAATATTAATTTCATATTTAATCATCATATAAACTATATTTTATTATATTATTTAGTATACTTAGTTATTATTATTTGAATGACCGCAACTAGTATGTAACCTTTTTGATGGATGACCGCAACTAGTATGTAACCTTTTTGAGGGGTGACCGCAACTAGTATGTAATTTTTGATTATGACCGCAACTAGTACACACCGATTGGTAACTTTGGTCCATAAAATGTTGGACTATAATTGTTTAGGGAGGTTGTCTTCAATCTTTTTAGACAGCTTTGAAAATCTCTCAAATTACATTCGTAATTAAGGATTTAAAATGTATTAAAAAATACATGGTATACAGCATATTGTGCTAACAATTTGTTTAAGGGCTCCAAATAAAGAAGAGGCGGGCCACGGGATAAAACCGTCATCGACTTTTTAGTAAAATAAATTACCAAAATCAAAATACATTCATCGCTTTACTCGGAATCTAAGATATATCGTGAAATATAGGTAAGTACATAATAATGTAGTCTTTGGCTCAGAATCGTTTTTTTGTATCCAATAATTTATAGTTGAATTAAAATTTAACTCTTACATTATAGTGACATGCTCAATGGAGATTTATACTCGACATAACTTACTGTACAGTAGAGCGTTTACCTACTTGCTTTTTTTTAATGGATACTTAAAATGTTTATCATACTTCTGTTAATATTAACACCGGTGTTATCCCGTTTTTTGACTTACAAGTCGTTTAATAATATTTTTATTTTTTTGTAATGAAGTTCAAAAAATCGTAGACCAAATACTCGTCATCAATAATATTTTACAGTAACCGGTCCTATTATGATCTTCTTCAAGTTCGTTAGGAGGACACTACCCATTGAATTTGTTGCCTCCGTCTTACATACGTAGTGCATAGACAATTTTCGTTCACTAGTTTCAAAAGTGTGCTGTTTTGATATTCTAGGGAATTGACTTATTATCTAACAGTTAAAAACATTATCAGCGATTTTTTGATATTTTTATTTTCAAGGGAGATATGAGTAATTTTAATTTGTGATATTTCACATACTCGTATCTTGCTTGAAAGTAAAAATATCAAAAACTCACCAACACCACCCAAGTAGGTACAGATAATGTTCTTATTTTAAAGTTTTAAAATATGCCAATTTACTTAAATATAAAAATTAATATTACATAATTGAAACTAGTGGACGAAAATTTGGTATGTCGTACGTGTGTAAGACGGAGACAACAAACGCGTGGTCCTTAATACTTTTCTGATTAGGTCTGTGATCACGAAATGAAAGTCGATTACTGTTAATTTCCACCTGAAATTATGGTTTATCGATTTGAATTAACTTATTTTTAACCACCTAACGTATTTTTTCTGATGTATTTCGATTTCGTTCTTGAAATCGTGAATGATTGGTTAAGTGGTGTACAAATATTCATATACATCATTTTTAAATTCTACATACAATAAATTGTCCATATTTCATATATAAAATATGAATATTATTATTGATAGTATTATAGATCCTATTGTGAGTGTCATACTACTATTATAAGTAGATCACAAATGTACCTAAAAAAAGTTAATATAACATAAAAATATAATAAGTACTATTTAAAAAAAAAATTCAATTTGCATATGAAGGTACATACAACTATGATGATACCTAATAAGTAATTATGCTGTAACAATAATATCTTACTGATTTAATCAATGTACTTCATATTTTAGTAGTATTTGTAAATAGCTACAAAATCACTCATTTTTAATAAGTAAATTATATTTTCACGATTCATTGCTTACCATATACTCTTATGACGACTTAGACTATTATAGTATGACTAATATTGTCTATATGATAATACCTACCTATTTGAAATTCAAATAATATATAGAAAAGAAGGTCCATTCGAAATAGTGTAGACTATCGCTGAGTATATGGTGCTTTTTATGAATATGCGAATATGCGTGAATATAGATAATAATATTAAATAATATAAATATTACTTACAACTTACTATAGTGTTCGGTGTTATAATTATAAATATTATATATTACAATAAGAATCGTATTATACAATTATATCATATATTTTATTAACTATTCATTTTTATTGTGTTCTTTTATAGTATAATAGCAAATATACATTTTATCAAATGGAAATAGTAGTTAGTAGAGTCGTAGAAATAGAAAAGACACTCACATTGGCGTTGATTGTGGGGTGGAGGGAAAACATATTCAAAGACCCCCAAAATTGAAATTAAAATAGTAATTCATTTTTGTTTATATTGTTAACACATTGCCACACTCGGCATCTCAGGAATTTGTATGAATTATAAAGCTATAAATTAGTTTTAAATAGGTAACTCGAAATTTGATCTTGTAGTTATGTCTATAGGTGGATAATTGCAAACTACAAGTTGCAAAATCTAATATCACTTTCACGACCTCACAACAGTTTATTAAATATTAATTTGGATTTAAGATATTTTTACCAGGACTTACTTACTTAATATCATATTATTTGTACAATATATATATAAAAAAAAATGGGTAATTGTAACGACAATAAGATAAATAATTTTAAATTAAATGATTAATCAACGATAAAGAACAGACATAAAACTGTATAAGAATAATAATGCAATATCTGTATTTCTTATCATTGTTTTATATAATGAAATAAACATTACAAAATAATCTATAATATATAATATACAGGGTGTTCCAAATTTTGTGTGACAAAAGACAGATCTGTCCCGTAAGAACCAGTGTAATCCCCACCATTTTTGTCACCCGAAATTTGGAAGACCCTGTATAGTATATACGGTAACCTATTAATATTTAAAATTTTATTGGAGTATACCTACATAAATGTTAATATTTACCTGTTATCTAATATTCAAATGTTGAAATTACAAACAGTGAAGCCTTACCTAACCTAACCTAACCTAAAAAGTACGTACGCTTAGACCATAGATTTAACACGAAATATTAATAATATAATAGGAACCTATTTAAAGGTTAAATTTATAATTTTTTATCAAGCACTTTACTCATTTTTGCAGCACAGCCAAATATTTGTAGTTTGAAACTAATTCACGTATTAAAGTTATTTTAGAGAAAACATTTTGGGTTATCATATTTTATACTATTCGTACTAATAATCTAAAATATAAGTACATATGTTTTAATAATCCTATGTCCATAAGACCCGAATTTTTGACTGCCCCAAGATCAATACTTGGTAAATGAACATTTCTTTTCTAAATAAATATCTTACATTTTCTAAATGTTGTTTATCAATTCTTAAATAAATGAATAAATAAATAGAAACACAGTATACCTAATTTTGACATGACCATATTATGAGGTGTGAGATGTTGCAATTTAGGTACATCGTATTATACATACATACCTACTGTAGTATTACATATACACACGTTTGCATAAAATATGTTCTGTTGGTGAATACATATTATGTTACGCCGTAGTACTTAATATATACATTTACGAGCGCATCGAGATCCCTTAACGTTCCTTTCGACAGATTCTCATTAATAGTAGAAGGGATGACATTAAAATTATTCTACATAAAGATCAAATGAAATCTATGCAGCAGCCAGTATCTCAGTGAAAAAAATCGGGAGACACGTCGATCAATACTCACTTCGATATATTTTTCCATACAAACGAGTAAATACTTGCAATTCACACTTGTATGTACCTACAATGAGTTATTTGAACATCCGGTTATGATCCAATTTATTATTTTCTTTAATTTGGTTGTCAATCGGTGTCTGAAAATGATCTATACGGTAGCTATGTAGGCATTTTAAAAGCTTATATTAATTTATAACTTAATCATAGATTTAGTATTTAGCCACTTAAATTATAATAGGCTGGCCGATTAATAAGAGCCGGAAAATGACTTATGCAGTAACCACGAATGTAGGAACATTCAGAACCTAAAATAATTTATAGTTGAGTTCTTAAGCACTTTAAGTCAATAAGTAAGTTATAACCCTCAACAAAAATACAGAACCTATTTACATTATACAGTAAATAATAACTTCGATAAAAATCTTATAAAGTAACTCATATAAATGTAGTTCAGGTTACATCAATCATATAAAAATAACGTAGGAGAAAAGTACATCTCAATATATTATTATAGTTCAATAAGTGAATATTCACTATTGTGATTACATAAATTAATACAAATCGAATTACGTTAAACATATAGGTATCGATAAAAATGTCAATAACTTCGAGCACCGAATACGTCTGGGCAGCTGCGGATTGTGGCACACCAGGATACTCAGAAAGTTCCCGGTGGCCAATCCTCGTATTAAAACTCTGGGTCGATGTACTTGGATTACATATTATTTGATAATATTTAACTTCGTGTTTACGTTGTTTGTTATCATTTACTCGTATCACGATTTTGGATGTAATTTTGGCTGCATTACAAGAATTATTAATTATTATAATATATTGGGTGGGCTTGTCACACGATAATTTCCACACGAATTTTTTAGCTGGTTCGCCACTGTGACTCCGTGGAGACACATCCACGAATATGCCTACCGCCTTTATATTGAACAACACCTACTACATGAGCAAGGTGAAATAATTAAAATACATTCACATAACGTTTGAATGCAGGTACATTGTAGGCATTAGACACAAAATATAATGAACAGTAGTAGAATAATTCTACAATTTTTCATATTATGCACTCTATAGACTAGGTAGGTATTAATCTACTAACCTCTAAATAGCCCTAAATGACACCAAGACGTGTAAACACAATACATTCACAGTTTCACACCCATGTCTATCATATCATATTATAAAGTAGGTATACTAGTACTGTAGTAAGAAAATATTTATAATTTTTTTCTCTAATTTTACGATGCTAGAATATCTATAGCGTGTAGAGAATAGGTACTTATCACCCATTACTTCATGACACATATTTTCTTCGTAAAGTGTTTACTAGATATGTGCTTTTTTTCTTATAACTACTGCAGTTATGTTATGTTATTGCAACTAAGGTATACCAACATTTAACATATAAATGTAGTAAATTACTATACACCATTGATTAATGTGTTATTTAATATAAGTAAATAAATTAATATGTTATATAAACATAACAATTCACTTATTATTTAAATAGTTTATCTGTCAATACCATAACTTGCAAGTAGTGCTTGAATTGGAGGAGGCAAAGGGGGAGTATTTCTTAAAAAAAATAAATTTATATTCGAGCTTACTTCTTTAAATTATAATAATATCCTGATCAATAAAAACTATTATCAGAATATTTTAATGGTTATGCTATAGGGAATACTGCTATCATATAATAATGGTATTTTGCCATTTTCAATTAACTGATAAAGGGTGTAGCATTATTGTCCATAATACGATTTTAGTGCCAAAATCAAGTAAACAATCACCCAAATTACAACAATTACAAAAATAATAAAATGAAAAAATGAAAATAGTTATTAAGACTCGTATGTTATAAATTGAAACACATTTTTATTTAAAGGAAGCATTGTCAAAGACATCCCAAAAATACATGAAAAAGTCATTAAAGCCCAATCCTTATTTACTGTATAATAAACAACTAACAAATCAAACAACAATAGTATGTCTGTAATCTATATGATAGGTTAGTAAATATAAAATATGTATCGACCAAAATGTATGATACAATATTATGTGTAAATATGTTAAACTAATTAATTTATACATTTGTATAAATATATTAATTATAATATAATAATATTTAAATGTTTAAATAAATTATTTAGTTTCATTAAGTTTGAATTTGCATAAAAATAAAAATAATAAAATCAGAATTCCTAGAGTTTTGTAGTATAACAAAACCCACAGTTAATTTAAATACAGCATATTTCTCTCCAATTACAAATCCAACGCCATCGTCCATCGGCCACCGATGAACGGATGAACGTCACAGATGATCAGATGGGTAAACGTTTTCTGATACATTCTATGTTACTGGCCATTTCAATTTTACAAATATCATTTTTGTCTAGGTAAACCTTAAACATCTATTGCAGAGTATTCACTACTAAACTTTGTCATTTAACACATCGTTCACAAATTCAAATACAATAAAAAATTTAGTAATTATAAAACTTTAAATCGTCAATCATGCGTGAAATTTGTCACTTGCAAGCAGGTCAATGCGGAAATCAAATTGGTGCAAAAGTAATACACTTTAATATTAATCTAATATCTGACTTTTACATGATATAATATTCATAAATCCATGAACTAAATAGTTTATTACGGGAACATAAATTATATTATGATAGGTTATAATATGTATTATAATAGGTATCTATTACACTACAACGACGCATTTTTATATTTTTTTAGTTCTGGGAAGTCATATCCGATGAGCACGGTATCGATCCAACAGGGTCATATCACGGCGATTCTGATTTACAATTAGAACGCATCAACGTCTATTACACCGAAGCACTCGGTAATATGCATTATAAATCACATAATTATTAGGTACTATACAAAAAATATAATATTTTGAGTTTCGACTTAATTATCATAGAATGAGAACAATTGCAAAATTATTTTTACTCTATAATTTAATTATGGTTATTAAGATATCTAACTGGGGTCTGGAAGTAGACATTTATCTTGCATGTGTTTTGTAATATTTATAATCTGATAACGGTTCATTAAAATGTTATTTATCTTTTTTTATTGACTCATTATTTTAGTAATTTTTACGTCTAATAATATTAAGTACAGTATTATTATTTTCTATATTTTCTACACACGATGAAACGGCTTTTTCGATTTACTCATTGAATTAACCAGGAGAGGCGTAAATTAATGAATTAAATATATAATTTACATACGAGATATTTTCTTATTTTATTCAACTAACATTTGCATTATATATTTATTCGCATTGACTGATGGTTTAATTTAATCAGTTTATTTACTAACTGTACTACTGTAGTTAATTAAACACATTTATAGTTGTTGTATTTTAGTTTAATATTAATTCCGTGCAAACATTTATTTAATGTAATTTAATTTAGATATTTTTTTTGAAAATCATTCTAATGTATTTGAACCGAAAACATAGTTGGGCGCCTGCATATATAAAAGCTTATTAAATAATAATCATCAATAATTGTTAAAATATTAGCTTTGAAGTTGAAGTTTCTTCAGTGCAAGCATTCGTTATTTAGTCTTTTTTACTACATAGGCATATAGCTATAACATTTACTTATTAATAGTTATTATCCATTGTAATATTATATTGTAACAGATTCTGAAATTATATATCAAATTCAAAATAAGATATTATATTAGTAATAAGTTATAACTATAATTATTTTTATTACAAACTTCAATACAGAACAATAATTTTAATCTGCAACACTGTTTAAATAAAATACATTTTAAATATTTAAAAAAAACAAAGCATGATATTATAACAAATATATTAAATAGTAGTTAGTTCTTAGTATACTTATACAACTAACATAGTATTGACATAGTGAGGATTTTATAATGTTAAAATTCTAACTTCTAAGCATATCACTACAATATTGTAAAAATTACTTAATTATTGTTAGTAGGTACCTAGCCTATATAATATTTAATATTATTTAATCGACAAGCCACCTAATTTAATTGATTTCAAATAATTTTTTACTAATTATTCCAATGTTTTTCAAAAGGTGTGCCGCGATATCTGCGTATTCACGTATGTGTTACCAGTTCTAAAGTACCTACTTAGTACTTATTTTTGCCAAAAAGATAATATTAAAAATTGGGATGCTACATATAAATATATAATAATTAATAACTAATAATAATGTACCGTGATGGAAAAAAAAGTTTGGGAATTACTGGTATATGGTATTATAGTCATTAATAAATTACTTTTGTGAGTAAAATCATTGTAAAATCAAACAATATAATTCAGTGACAATAGTTACATATTTATGTTGTTTTTTGTATTTTTTGTATTATTTCTGTCGTTTTTGGTAAATAAGTAATATAAATAGGTATAACATCACGTGTAGATTTAAATTAATTTTTTTCAAAATGTTTATTTGATTTATTTAAATTATGTTTTAAAATATTTTTAATTATAATTTAATAAATAGTTATTATATTTAGTAGTTAAAAATTTAGTAATGTAATAGTTATTTAGGTAACAATAACTTTTAAGTTTTAACAGATGTGACTAAAGATTTTGATGCAGTGAAGTGGTAAAATTTGTCAATTAATTTTACTGCTTATCCTATGTTCACTTTGTCTTAGTTATTTTAAAATAAACTTTTTTCTTTGAGAGTTAATGATTAAAAACTTAAATGTGTAGATTAAAATAATAAAATATAATATAATATAACATAAAATAAAATAAATAGTAAAAATAATAATTGGTATGTATGTATATTATTGCTAATTTTGAATAAATCTAAATTGTAGTGCATTTGATAATTGTGTATATATTTGTTTATATTTTCTATAAAACTTGATGAAACATTTTAAAATTAAAAGAAAAACAATTTTATAACGATTTGTTATATTAACATATATTAGGCGGCAAGTATGTTCCTCGAGCAGTTCTTGTGGATTTGGAACCCGGTACCATGGACTCTGTCAGGTCAGGCCCATTTGGTCAATTATTTCGACCGGATAATTTTGTTTTTGGACAATCCGGAGCAGGCAATAATTGGGCCAAAGGACATTACACAGAAGGCGCTGAGCTAGTAGATTCAGTGCTCGACGTAGTTAGGTATAGTAACGTTGAAAAGCGTTACGTTTAACTTCAATAATGTCCAATTGAATCTTAACTAATATTAAAAATGAACTTAAAAAAAAAATGTAAAAAATTTTAATTTAGGAAAGAAGCAGAGAGTTGCGACTGTCTACAAGGATTCCAATTGACCCATTCGTTGGGTGGTGGAACTGGATCTGGTATGGGCACACTTTTGATATCGAAAATTCGCGAAGAATATCCAGACCGTATTATGACCACATACAGTGTCGTACCTTCACCAAAGGTAACTTAGCTTATGATCGATCTATTTGTATCCATTTTTATACTGTATGCTGTGCATTACAGTAGACAAGAACTCGGACATATTCTGAACTTTATTTAGTATTTACCAATTAACATTATTAGCTATTACTTATTACCAATTATGTTTGTAGCATGTGAGTGACCTTGTTGTTTTTTATAAATAATGCTTTATTTAATTATAATTATTTTCTATAGGCAATACTTATTTTGTGGTTTTTTATTTTGTAGACATTTTTACAGACTATAGTACTGTTCAAACTTGATAACCATAATCTGTATTACAAAAATAACTATTGTATTGACATATTATTATTCATTTAATGCCTCGTTATCGATTTGATCAATATTCAAATTGTAAAGTAGAATTATTGAAGAAACTATAATAGTATTAATTTATTATGAACTTCAATTATTTATATTTAAAAACCTAATACATTAAAAAGCATATCATGTTGTTTTTTCAATGGATTATGTTTATCTGACTTGAACAGTTAAGCTTTAAAATGAGAATTGCGAGTTTATCTGTATGCGTTGAATAGAGATAACGGACTTGACGAAAATATCGTCCAAAGCAGGCATGTCAAACACGCCCCCCGACTCATTTTTTAAGGTCCACGGATAGCAGTTATAAAAAAAAATTAATTGAAAAAAATTATACAATTTTCCTTTCGTATCACAAAGATGTTAGTGAAAGCCTAGAGGTATACAATATTATGTTACTGTTCTATTCTTTATCATTAAATAAACTATAATTGAATAAGTATTGTACCTGTATAGTATTGTACGTAATAAATACTATTAAAAAATTGCATAAAATGTTTTTTTTTCAAGATATTTGTTATTTGTATGTGCGACCAGCATAGTAAACTATCCAACATATTTAGCGCAGTCAATATTTTGAGTTTGACATGCTTGTTCTATAGAATGATGTACCTATGAAAGTTGTTTGCTCTCCTACCCTCCCCTACACAATTCCAAACAAAAAATCGAGTCATATCGCCCGTAACTAATTGGTCGGTTCCTTATTTTCTTTTGCTCACAGGTATCCGACACGGTCGTAGAGCCATACAATTCTACACTGTCGGTGCACCAGCTAGTGGAGAACACGGACGAGACTTTTTGCATCGACAACGAGGCACTGTACGATATCTGCTTCCGGACGCTGAAGCTCACAACGCCCACGTACGGCGATCTGAATCACCTGGTGTCGGCGGCCATGTGTGGCGTGACCACTTGCTTCCGGTTCCCCGGGCAGCTCAACTCGGATCTCCGGAAGCTGGCCGTCAACATGGTGCCGTTCCCGCGTCTGCACTTCTTCATCACCGGCTTCGCGCCGCTGACGTCCCGAGGCAGCCAACAGTACCGTGCCCTCACCGTGCCCGAACTGGTCCAGCAGATGTTCGACGCGAAGAACATGATGGCCGCGTGTGACCCCCGACACGGCCGGTACCTGACCGCCGCCAGCATATTCCGGGGCCGCATGTCCATGAAGGAGGTGGACGAGCAGATGCTCAACGTGCAGACCAAGAACTCCAGCTACTTCGTCGAGTGGATACCCAACAACACCAAGACAGCCGTGTGTGACATACCACCCAGGGGCCTAAAGATGTCGGCCACGTTTATCGGCAACACGACCGCCATCCAGGAGATGTTCAAGCGCGTGTCCGAACAGTTCACGTCTATGTTCCGGCGCAAGGCGTTTTTGCATTGGTACACCGGTGAAGGCATGGACGAGATGGAGTTCACCGAGGCCGAGTCCAACATGAATGACCTGGTGTCTGAGTACCAACAGTACCAGGAGGCAACCGTTGACGAGAACGGCGACGAGGACGAGGACGAAGATGCCGACGCGTAGTCCGGCCTAATTCCATGAGACAGATTAGAGGCTATAATTTTTACACGTTTGTTGTATTTTTTTTATTACCAAATTTAAATTATAACGACTTAACAAAATAAAAAATCATTCCATTACGATCGATATATTGTTTTAATATTGAAGATACCTTATTAATACCACTTAATTTACAAACAAATTTAAGTATCGTTGGGTGTTCGATTAACAATCGTTCTGGCCGTTCATTTAATGATGGAATGATATGAGATTTAATTAATAATGAATAATAACATACTTCTGTTACGGAGTTTAAAAATTATTATAAATAATCAAGTCAAAAAATAGTGGAAAATGACTATACAAATCGTATATTAGTCAGCCCCTTCCCCCAGAAAATAAAATTATACAAGTGTTATGAAACCGTGGTTCCAACACAAATAAATTTAACGCACGATTAGTTATTAATAATATAGATTTTATTACTGGTTGTTAAATTCACTAAATGTACATAAGTATAAAAAAGGCTCTGGTTAACATACGTTATGTATAATGCTCTGTTCTAAACACGACTGACTAACCTCCTCCCTGTGTGTCGGCCTGCGACCCAGCCGGACGCC
>NW_019103986.1:0-5189 GCF_001856785.1 Myzus persicae
TTATTGATATTCAACGTAATAACTTTTTTTTATGATGGTTATTGTAAATAACTCTATAGGTAGTACAATATATTATATTGGCACGCTGACATTTTTTTTACCAGCCTAGTTGTTAGCATGCCTATCACAAAGTTGAAATGACGTCCCTATGCTAAGGTGGATATTGTCAATGGTAGCCATTGTGGCTCCTATACACAACAATTATTGCGTCACTATCCGTCCCTATTTAATTTTAAGTCTGTGCCACTGCACATAATATAATACTTATCAAACATTTAATGACTATGACAAATTCGTTGAGTAGACACTAGACACAGAAGTACACACTACACGGTATAGTAATAATGCATTTGTACCGGCAGTTATATAATGATATATACCTAATCGACGTAAACTTACATTAATTTATGCCAAAGCACTTTTTATGAACAACTGTAAAATAAAAATAAAAATGCGTATACGTTTTGTTTGCACAGTAGGTAATTGCACATATTATAACACCTATATTATGTAATATCGATAATTGCAATATTTTCAGACTGAAATGTGTTGGGAAAAAATGGCATAGAACTACGTGACGCCTTATTCTAAACCGAATGAGCTATGTGCCTGTTCTACAATTATGTCTGCTTTTTTTTATTCACATTTTGAATTAAGTACCCAACAATTAGTATCTAATCCATTTCTTACTTAGTTATAAGTTATAACAATAATAACGATAGTGGATACCTATTTCTATTGCTATATTAATTTAAACTTTATAAGCTATAACTTATACACTGTGTGTCTGTGTGACAGTACCAAAATTGTTTGACTTTTGAGTAAATTGAAACTTGAAGATTGATTTTCTTTCTCAGAAGTTATAATAAATATATCTTAGCCTCGCTTTCTATAAACGTAACTCATAATGTTGCTTTAATCAATTTTAAAATGCTTAAAAATAGATTCCCTGTATATATTATTATAAATATTAATCAGTTATAAAATTAAACGTATTTGATCAAAAATAATCATTCAAATAAACAACGTTTATTACAATTCATACTGCAGTGATGTCATTCGAATCAGATTTCATGCTTAGAATTGTATCAAATTGTACACATTTTATTTTTGCCAACCAACCGATACGGTTAATACGTATTACTTAAGTTTGTCTACCCAAATGTTTAGTATAATGTGTTAAACGTCAACATTAAATTTAGGTACCACAGCGCTAACAAAAGGGTTCAGTTGATACCTTTGCATTTTAGAGCAGGTGATGATCGTATAGATACCGCAAATGGACGAGTTTTACCTATTATATTGATATGATATATTACAGCTATAATAATATATTGTTAGGGGTCCTTGCAGCTAAGGCGAGGACGNTACCTGGGTACTATAACTATTATACCTATAGTTACACCTTATTCGAAACCGTAAACTTGGTTTAAAAAATATGCTGACGAAATGCTTTATGATTATTGATAATATTTGGTTGCAAATCGTGGTGTAGGTATACACAGGTATGAAGCACAACCAATTCAGTTAAACATGTAAATACTAAATAATAAAATATTACACAAAAGACGAACGCTGTCGTTCAATGCCATCCATCAATTGTTTTATAATTTCTCATCAATAGGTTTTTCCTACATATGGGATTTTTGAAATTACAATTGATATCTGCATCTGTTCCTGTTCGTCACCACTGTTTACAATAATATATTACTCGGAACTGGTCAGAAGTAGGCAGTGCGTATATTGTACCTATATTAGGTATATCATAATGTAATTATAAATTTGTTATATTAGGGGGGGGGGGATTCGAATAATCGGGGAAAAGAAAAAAATAACATTGTGGAATTAATAAAAATGTATAAAAATAGAGCATATTCCAAAAATATCAAACTTTTCAAAAGGTTATTTAAACCAAGTATTATTACTGGTGATAGGTCTTTTTTTATAAATCAATACTGCTTTTATAGTATGATAGTGTAGACCTGGTCAACGATTGTCTTTACTTTGGATGATGATTTGCGTGGTATAATATACCACTGATGCAAATGATGGGTTTTGTGATGGTCATTTTTCTTTGAGCTCCAAACATTTTATTACAATTACATATTATGTTATAATAGTGGAAAAAACGTATTCGTGACCGCTATTTCTTGTTAATTAAACGTCATATACATATACGTCGTAAATTAAAGTATTAGATGACTCAAAACGCATTATGAAAATTGTAGGCAACTTTATACAGACAAGTGTGATTGTGTGAACATAAAAAAAAGATTAAAGTGAAAAGTGTGATGCTATTAATCGCGTATTTTTAATATTTGTGTTTTGGTTTACTATACATAGGTACTTCTGAATTGTGTTTGTATACACAGTAAGCCAACTAACTCTGCCACAGTTCCCCCCTATAGGCTATAGTAAGTATCTATAATGCTTAATACAACATACATTTTTTTATACTCGATTACTTTGCAAGGACGTGAACACATAATACAACGCAATTAACCTAAATACTTTTGTACTACTATAAATCTATATATTTGAATTGTTTTTTTGGCAACGTTTATCTAAAATTTAGAATATATATTATATAAAGCTAAGTATCCACATTCAACCCAAAGTTGGATTTCAATTTTATCAAAAATAAATAAATGTTTAATGTGGATGGATCTTTCATTGGATTAGTGACAACGAACTGAACTACCGATGACGGTGACGTTACGATTTATTATTGATATTCAACGTAATAACTTTTTTTATGGATCCGTAGAAAACTCAATGGATCGAATATCAAACAATGCCGTATTATAGACGTTTGGGCAATAATTAATCATTTTACTCAGAATATGAAGAAGGACAACCGCTAAGCGGAAATTACAATTGAGTTTATTACCAGACACACCAAGGTTGGTATAATTACTAATTAGTAACAACTTTTATAATACATCTACTACTATATATTTTTAAATAACAATAACACCAAACTTCTATTCACGGTGAAAAATCATGAAATAAAATGTTAACTGTTAAGTCGCCCAGTCGCATAGTGGAATATAATATTATGTACTCCATAGACTATTTTGAACATGGTTGTCAATAGAGACAATGTATGTAAATTATATTAATAATAGTGTCTAGATATCGAGGTTAGGCTTCCGGTTGAAAGCAATACCGTTTCTCAGATGCACAGTGCACACATATCATTCACGTTTATAATAGGACTTTCTCGATTATATTGTTAAATACTACGAGAACGGAGAGAGTTAAGACCAATTTATCGTATAATATGCATTGTAGATTTGCGAGGATGTCAGCAAGCTATATGTCAGTTTTGTATCCGTACTATAAAAACACATTTTGGTTTTTTGTTTGAATTTTCAATAAACAATAGTTTGAACAATCATTTTTATACTACAACCCAACGTGCAAGTCAATATTGGAATTTGAGTGTGCGCCCTCTCCCCTCCCAACTATAATAACCTATTTTAGATTCTATAAGCATATAAACAAATACTCTTCAGGGAGTTATCATTTCAGGGTGACGCATATATTTTGAAATAGTTTATTTTACTGAAAAAAAACGTACTGGGATATAAACGAGCGCGCATCTGCTTTTAGTCTGAACAACTTGTGGATAACTAACCTAACCTATATATTTTCGCACGGAATTGTTTATCAAATGCAATAATTGTCACATTTAATTTCAAAATAATAACCCACCTGCGTAAAATTCTGCTGTGCCAAGATGATAACTAATATCGAACGGAGACATCTACACACATTATTTAATCCAAGTAAGACCTTAAAATACTAAATTACTAGTAAAAGTATGACGGTTGACGAACTTTTATACTTTACAGAAGAACGCATTCGTGCAAGCGTCCTGAAACCTGGAACTGTGCTCAGTTTGTCATTATAATATATTCGACTTACACTCAGGAGCGTCTTCGGGGGAGGAGTTCAGTGAGAAATTTGTCTCCCCCCCATGAGCTCGTTTTTGATAAATAATATATGTATAGTGTATAATTACATTAAACTACTCCACCCAAAAAAAATTATTGACCTTGTAGGAGGAACGGCACTGATATATTTAAATTTACTATTGAAAATCAATCAAAATTTACTTTATCATGCAGAAATGCAGTCTGTTTTATAATTTTTACCACTAGCCTAATTCAAAGCTTATGTCAAGAATAGTAAAATGTGTGTGATGCATATAGTGAACGTTTAATAACCCAATTCTTAGTCTGTTCAAATTTCGTATACCTATTCGTATAACTTCTTAAAACATCGAACAGTGGTNATAAAATAAATAGTTATACAAATGTTTATAACTTCTGAAAGTATATTATTATACGCAATTGAAAGAACTTTAAATTACAGGAGCTACTATGTTATCGGTATCAAAGTTAGTAATTTTTCTCATTGTAATTTGCGAGTAAGTACCATGTAAAAGTTATTTGTACCTATGGGCATTAATAAAAAAAACTTAATTTAATATTGACGATATTATATAATATGGCTATAGCGACCAGGGTCTTGCCTACTGACACGTACTCTAGGCGACAACATTTAGCACTAGATCTAGTTGAAATAAAATATAAATTATCCGAAAACTTAGTGTGGTTTATGTTGGCAATTCATGAAAACAGAAATAAAACTGTATTGTGCCCAAAATAGCAAATATAAGTACGTCATTTGCATTAATAATATATCTAGAACTAATAAACAGGTATACTTAACACAGCGAAAACTGAAAAGTCAATACACTAACGTCGAAGTAGTATAATATAACAATATGGGCTTTGCATAGGGACGTCTCATTATATTATACGTTTTTTTTATTTGTATCAACACATATAGGTATTACGACGAGAACTGATATTTGTGATATCTTGTACTTAATTTTGTCATTCGTCAAAACTCAAATTTTATTCTGACACAATATATTATACTTCCTTTATTAGGTTGTAGGTACTTTGTGTATAAAATTACTGTGTATGGTTACGTTGTAATCGATATCAGAAGCGAATTCGGAGATAAAAATGAAATTAGTTAGATACCTTATCCTTATGACTTATACCCATGTAATTTACTAATATCAATGTGCTTATAGTGGTTGTGCACCTTATAGTATAGGAATATAATTTAAAATTGTTTTGCCTACTTTATCTGCAGGTTAGGCATAGGTA
>NW_019103986.1:5762-68262 GCF_001856785.1 Myzus persicae
AGATATTTTTTTCAATACCTAGCAACTTCTTAATAGAAGATACCTATTACCTACTTCAAAGGTCAAAGACAAAAATCATAGGTACTATCATAATTCATAATAATAATAATCATAAAATAAGGATAATTATATATTTTTTTTAAAATTATGTTAAGGCTTCAAAATCTGAGATCATTAGGTCATTTTAGGCCACACAATACCAAAATTATATTTGGTTTGTGTTTGGATTGGTAAAAGTTTAATTTTTTCTTGCCTGCTAGAATTTTCAAATTTATAGTAAAAATTCCCATTATTTGGGAATTTATTAAAAATTCCGGAAATATTCCCAGGGAATATTTCCTCACTTTTAAATTCCGGGAATTTACCCATCACTAGTGCTAACCTTACAAATGATTAATGTTGATTGATTAATATTAATATTTTTTCTACCATAGTACCTATGTATCTGCAGACAAAAAAAAACACATCATTGTAAGATCAATACATTCATCGATCCACTCGGATCTTAAATAAACATTCAATTTTCAATTTGGATACATATTTAGGATTAAGCATGTAAATAAATTAAAAGTTATTATATAGTATGGTACAAAATAATTAAAAAATATGTTTGGTGTTGTGTTTTGAGTGTTGAAAACTATTTACATTAATTGTAATTTGTAGGTACCTAATTACATTTATATAACACATAACAGTGTAAAACATAACGCACTCATAGGTATTCAATAGGTGCCAATAGGAAATTTACCTTTGTGTAGTTACCTATATGCGTTAAAGTATAACAATGATACTATGTATAGTATTAATACTGTTATCATAACACACACTTTAACTTACCCAAAAGTATTTGAACAAAAATATAATATAAATAAAAGTATACGAGTTAATCGTGTATTAGTTTATGAGGCATAGCGAATGTATTTATAGTTAGGTAGTTAGTAAATTTCGTGATAATTATTACAACTTTAGTATTTTTTAATAACAATAGAAATGGGTTGTTTTTATATACTTGATATTTTCAATGCCAAATAATAAATTAAACACGATGGCGTTTTTAGTATGTGAGTATGTCACGATGTGTAACAAATTACTGTCGTGAATATTATTACAAAGTATAATATAGTTTTGAATATACATTCAACATGAATCTACTTGTATAAAATATACTTTCTTATCATTTAATGAACACTATCAGACACTTAGCCTTATTACCTATACCTACTTATTATTAAGCTTTATAACTTATATTAACTATTAGGCATTACGAGTGACCACTGACCATCTTTTAAGTATAAAAATGTTTTATTAGTTATGTCTGTATTTTTAAATCTATGCAAAATGCTTAATTTTTTGTTTTCTTTGGTAATATTGTTGGAATACTGAATTATTATTAAGACGTTATGTAAGAAGCGTAAATATAAGTATAAGATATCAATGATACAGTACTAAGAATAAAATATACGTTCCTATAATGAGATTTTCTAATTGGAAAACTTATTACTTAAGGACTAAATCTTTAACGCGTGTGTTTATATAATAGGTATAGTATACCTACCTGCACCTCCCATGAATATTTACTAATTTAAACTTTCAGGTAATATTATGAAAATTATAACAAGTGCATTATTCAACCGTTTTTAATTTGTAGATATTTGTAGGGCACATAGTTACGTAAATAGGAATGTCTGAATGTATAGGTACATAACTAATATAAAAATGTAATAATTTACACAAATATATTGTTATAGTATACATGCTGGCAATCACAGAAATTAGTAGTTTGTATTCATAGTTTGATATATTTTATAAATCACAATAACTATACCGATGTTTAATAATAATCTAATGAATAATAAATTACTAGCTTTGAAAAACTGTAGTATCTTAAAATATTTTACTGTCAGATATACCAGTGTTTTGTGAGAACGCAATTTCATATTATATAACAATATATAACATAATGTATGTATCATTAGTTCTACGCACTTTGACATAGAAAGCGTTTATACTGCAGTTGGGTTACCTATATTCTCGATTTTAAAATGATAATAAATAATTAGCAGTTACCTGCGCGGTATCCATACTTACGTTATAAGTTAAACAGGTATCAACTTTTAGTTGGATGAAATTATAAAACATTTCGTTACACAATCTGACATTCTCTAATTTCATATGTACCAGACAATGTATAACAAATTTAAACGCACCATTGAATTTGTTTTTGTTTTTTAATAACTTACTCGAATTAGAACAAACACAGTGATCAGCGATTTAAATATATAATGATAGTAGGTAGTATACTATACATAGTATACATAAGAGTACAACCACTTAAGTTTTAAGAGGATGTCAACGCAATATTTGTTTTCTATCTCAGGTTTCTATCTCAAATTCAAATGGGTTTCTTTTAATGATTTTTGAGTAATTGTAGTTATTACAAAAATTACATGGAGGATAATAGTTTTGAGTGTTTCGCATATCCAATTTATATTTTATTATTATTTAAGTTCATATTTGAATTTAAAAATAAATGTTTGTAAGTTAAAATGAGTATTAAATTGTTTTGGGACAATATTAAGCCAAATCGATGTCAAACCCTCAAAAACATTATTCTCTGTAATTTTTATGCTGATTGATTCCACTAGGAGATAACTTAAAAACCAAAAAAAAAATGATTTTGCTTGAATGTCAAGCGTGAGCCAGAGAGAGAAAACAAACAATATGCGCTGACATCCTCTTAATAAATATTTAACTACTTGCAGACAAAAATATACTTAAAAGGTCACACGTTGCACAAAACTTAACTTTGTTCTTATCTTTACTTGTTAGTCTGTGTTGAAAATAATAAATAGTATAACATATATTTATTATATGCAGTCCTGTACACTTTGAAGTAAATCCATAATATTCAAACATCTAATTTCTACACACACTTTTTTGGTATGAAGAGTACCAGTTTTGAATCGATCGTAAATAACTGAACCGTATTTAAATTATTCAGAAAAGAAAAAAATATTTAGTTTGTACATAAAATTACGTACAAATATCGATAAGTATATGTTATAAATGATAAAATATAGCAATGAATTGATAATTATTGAAGTGTTGAAAAATTACTATTCATAATTAATTAATAGTATGGTAACGATAAATAATGATGTATCATAATTCATAATTCATAAATTCATAATTTACTATATAGTACAACTTTTGTCTATTATACCCTTTTGGAGTAGTTAAACTAAACTTCTTAAATGTTCAACTTTGAAGGTTGTTTCTGGAAGAAAACTGTATCTAGTTGTTACATTTTGTTACATATAGTTACATACTCGAAGTTGTTACTATTTTAAATAGTCAGGGAAAAACAGAAATTTTTTGAAAAACAGATTTTGTATTTATGTTGTAATTCAAAAAGAATGAATAACTATATAGACTTGAAATTTCACCAAGTATTTATATTTTACTATTTTCTAGACATATTATAATTAATAAAATATCTTGACTCTTTTTGTGCTATTTATATAGTATAAAAACATTGTCAAGACGTTTTCTTTTTATGTATATTTAAATTATTGATTTTAAGTGAAAAGATTTGACAATTTATTACAAGACTAAAATTTTCTTACGACAAACAAAAATATTGAAAATATATAAAGCCACAATTTTTTTCTATTAGCAATTCAATTTCAATTGTTTACAAAATGAGTCTAAATCACGAAAATATGTAAACTATTATGTTATGAATTTTCTAATTAACTCCAAATACCAGAATTTTGATAGTAGATAATATGAATAAACCATCTCCGCTTAGAGCCTTTTTTCGTATCATCGAATTTACTCTATTAGTCATATATTTAATAACGAATTGCACTTAAAACTTACTATACAACAGAATTATTTTCCAATTTTTTTTATAAATGCATTTACACGATTCACTATTAAAACTAATTAACCCATTAATAATCAAATGGGTTATTAACTATCAAACTTATATTTGTTCTTAAATTAAAGGATTTGTATTCCCCTGTTGAAATGGGGAACTTGCTACGCTTCTGGTTCTGTTTATAAATTATAATTATAATAATGTATGTACTTACATTGAAAATTAAACTTTAATGCATAAAACTTAACTGTCATATATTATATAACATTAAACATATTATTAATACCAATTCTCAACAATATTTATTCTAAAGTTTGACCAGTACTTTGAAAATTGTAACAAAATAATAGTTGTATTTGAGTATGTATAAAAAAAACATCTAATTTAATTGTCCACTGAAGTTTCATTGGTATTTTAAATTGAAAATTTTCATCCCGTCTCTTAGGATCAATACACTGCTAACATACAGTGAATCTGGATTAGATGGAGAGTACAATATGTAGTAGGTTCAACTGTAGTTTCTTTTCTTAACTATTTTTGACATCGAACATCCCTAGCACGACTATTTCTATGTTCTAAGCAACCTTAGGTTAGGTAAGTTAACAGATAGAAGAGTTTTCGCTAAAATAAAATTTTTAGACAATTTGGTCAATCGTTGTATTGATGCACCATCCGTCCCTACTTTCCAGTGCATAGCGTGAACTTAAACGAAAAGTATGTGCGCGTTGAACACTTTCAGTACAGAAACTCCTACCCTACCCCGCCCTCAGACAGCGTTTTAAAAAATTACGTTTTTAATTCAATATGGTGTAATATATACGTGGTGGTATACAAACGTGTGGCGGTCGATAGCGTATGCAATACTGACCCGCAATCCAAATACCCGAGTCACGAGTATACAGCGAATCTATACGAGCATTCTATGTCCTGCAGGTTACAATAATTATTGTTTATCGACAAGAAATATTAATTACTTGACTACCTGTGTAACATATTAATCAATGAATAAGCGTGTTTGTGAACGCCAAAAGCATACCTTGTTACATAGATTATTTAATAAATGTTATATAGAATATTGAACATCGATAGTTATACGAATAAGAGTATTCTGGCATAGATATAGTACATAGCCTGTGTACTAAAAATTCTAAACAAAAACCGTACCTCAAACAACCATTTTTTCTGTTCTATACCTATATGTATATTGGTATGACCAATAGCATCATTCAACAATATTATAAACTATTATAGTATTCAATGTGCAAAAATACAATTCATATGAACGATTTTGAAGTGTATACAAGCACGCACAACATAAACGATCACGTTACCCCGCTGCTCCTTTCACAAGTAAACCTTAGATTTAGGGTCCTTCACGGCTTCAGCGCTCCCTTTTCAACCCTGTACCATACCAGGAATTTTGTCAGTAACCATCCAATCCACAGTATGATGCGTCTTTCTAACGAACACCCCTATAAATTATGCAAATACAATTGTTTTTCAGATTAAGCACTGTTATTAGTCATTGTGTTGTATGATGAAGTATATTATTGTTAATTTTGGGCCTCAGGATATTATTATACAGAATAACAACTGTACAACAAGTCAACAAATGAATAAATAATTTAATATTTATGATGTATTGGGTAATAAGAGTACAACCCATTGTATGTTAATACAAATATAAAATCAAGTTTTTAAATTTTATTTTATCATTTTAGTTATAATGACAATCGGTTATTATACTATTATATTGTACGCATTATGGTTTACAAAATATATCTCAACTTTAATGCTTCGGCCATCGCGAGTTTGTACATTTTATGGCAAGTTAATAAAACGGGGAAAAAATAAAGGTGCCAAAGTACTCTCTATATTTTTATTTTTTTGAATGTCTTAGAAAATATACTATTAAAAAAAAACTTTAAACTGTAATATATTATATATTTGACTATTAAATTATATACCTATATAGGTGAAATTTATTTAATTCTATAACAATTTTTTATATTCTAAGATTAACCATTGGTCGATTCTACATCATATAATATGATTCGACCGTTTTATATTCCTGTCGTGTCCGTCCAGTAAATAGTTATATATCAGTACATTTATTTATTGTCCACAGTTACGATTGTGTATAAGTATACCTACTTATTAAGTTTTTATTACTGTTATTTTAAACTTAAAACTAATAAAAAAATACTGGGCAATATTAAACAAATTGGTACCAAAATATAAAGGTTACCAAGTTTTTTTTTTAAATTTTGTACGTATACCTACATGGAGTTATAGCTTAATGAGTTGTATTAAAATACGTTTAGAAATCGGGAACTTAGCACGTTCGCAGAGTGAACTTTCCTAACTTGATTCTTGGCACAATTTGTATTTAAAATTTAAAATTAGAATGTAAAAATATTCGATAAACTAATATTACATTTATTCTCGAGACAATAATTTTTAAAATCTTGTTCCTGTATTATTGGTTTCTGTGTCATTATTCGGTGGTTCAATAGTATTTCTGTACATTATATTGTTACTACGAACACTAAATTCGAATAATTAATTATAATATTCGAAAAGTTATAACTCACTTTACTTATATAATATAATAATAAAATATCAATACGGTGTATACCAATGATCATAATATAGAATATCGCAATAGAAAATACATCGTCCGAAATCGGGATTCGTTCACCGTCAGCCGAATCGATCGCGATGCTCCGAGTTTTCCACGAGCTAAGGAACGGGCCGAAAATCGAGTCGGCAAGTCGCGGTGATTTAGAGGGTCCGGCGACGAGGTGATACAGTTCGATGCCGAACATCGAGGTGCGATTTACTCTGGCCGAAATCGATCACGTGCCGATGCGAGTTTCGATCGAGACGTCAGAGTCACAAATCAGCAGCCAAACCAGACCTCTCGCGCAGACAGCTGCGCGCACGCGAGTCCTCTGCAGGATCCTGTAATCCACCGGTGTGATGAGACAGACCAGGTAACCGCCGCGGTTAAGCCCGAGAGCCGCTCGATGTGTAAACCGACGAAGCGATACGTCCGACGCTTATTTTGTTGCACTTGATATAGGCATGGTCTGTGACGTATACATTAAATTTCTCATTTCGTGCGACATAGTCAGTTGTTTGGTTGTCATTCAGTTACTAGAGGGTCGGCCGTGTAAGTGACTTCATAACTCGTCTATTTCGAGTAGGTATTAACGCGTATCGTACGCATTCGTGTTTTGTCCGCTTATTATTAATTTGTATCTAAGCATAAAATAATACATATTGATAATAGTCACATATTATCATAGAACAATATATAGTGGTCAAAGTGGGAGAGGGAGGATACGGAGGGATGACATCCCTCTACTTTTTTGTATTAACATTTTTCATCCCTCTACTTATTTTGTCTAGAATAACGCATTCCTCCTAAGACTTGTGTTTTAAAATGAGATAATTATTATGATTTTTATATTTATACCTATATGTATAAGAAAACTTTTTATTTTTCATATAAGCCTAAATCTGAATTGTAAGGCATCCCTCCACTTATCTTGAGTCATTTCGACCACCGACAATATATTATTAAATGTTATAGGTATTTTTGTGATTTTTGAGATGAACATGGTAGTTAGGTACGCTGCTGTGCAACGTTGAAATTAATCTCTTCGTCATTATGATCAATGGTGTAACTTAAACACAAATGGATCTCTTCATTTTAGCTCATAGCTCATTAGTGTAACCATTGGTTATATATATTTATTTATTTATAGTCAATAGTGTAACTTAAACACAATTGGATAACGCATTGTCAGCTAAGTATAACCATTGATTATAGCTGATATAAGTATATATATTGCGGTAATGACTGATAGATGTGTTTAAGTTACATTAAACTGACAAAGAAGAAATCAATTTCGACGTTGGACAGCAGCGTACCAAACTACTGTAGTTCATCTCAAAAATCACAAAAATATAATATAATAAAAATATGTAATACCGACTATACCTACTCGAAGTATACGATTATTCCATAAGTCGCGTACATGACCGAGCCTCTGGTTATAGACGGGCCACCAAAAAATTGACAACGTTGCACGAAATGAGAATATTTTTTCTGTGTTCAATCGGGTTGTTAAAAAACGGATCCTTCTCAATAGGGTATCACCGAACTGGATTAGAGCCGTTCGAACGCTAGTTGGAAAATAAAGTTATACCTAGATTATAGGATTGGTGTACTGCAAACCCTATTATGATTTATACAAATTACGTTTTGGTGTGTTTCCTATTTATTTTAATTGGTTTTTTTTTTTTTATATTATTATATTATTGATTATTATTAATAAATGCGTCAACACGCTAGCGAAGAATTATAGTTTATGCGGCTTGTGAAAACCATGACTATACATATTGTACAAGAATACTTTCGTGTTTTTTATAACCAGTGTAAGGATCTTTTTTTTATCGACATTTAAAGAAAAAACTAAAAAATATCGAAAAATGTTATGATTAATAAATTAGAAATGAATATAACCTTTACTTATTTTTAATACTTTAAAATTTTAAACATTTCTCTAGCTGATATTTTTTATAAATTGCAACATTTTTTCGTTTTCACTTTATTGACATCATGAATTAAGAACGTATAATTTAATTTCAAGATTTTAGATAAGCCGATACAAAAAACTAATTAATTCTTTTAAGAATCGTACATTTGCAAGTACCCTTGTAATTCCGTTAATATTTTTATCTGTCATATTAATAAAAATATAGAACAAGAAAACGAAATATATTCTTGTGTTCTGTTCTATTCGGCTATTCCAATCTAAAGGATTACTCTTATAAAAATCTTTAAAAGTTTAAATAAACTCTAGTCTCTAGTGCAAGAATATATACCAAATAAATAAAGTAATATTCTTGGTTGAATTGAATAGCCACGAATCACGACATAACCCGGGTAATAGCATATATCTATGGGTAATGTTTATTGTGTATAATAGACATTAGTATACTAGGTACCATATAGTACTGCATTCAGATTTGAATAATGTACCTACATTTATCGTATATACAAATTATAAAATATCATTAAAAACGTATAGGTACCTAAAGACTAGGTATAATATATATATTTTATTATTTTTTATGTTTTACTAAACATTTTTCGACTATTAATGCACTCATTTTGACATCATAAACATCGATTTGAACATTTTAAACATTACAATTAGCGCGAACCAGTTTTGAAATGTATAACAAAATTTAACCACTGATTAGCACAAATGTCGTGATCAATTATTCCACTGGCCAGTCTGCCGGTACTTAAGTACTACAGTCAAAACTCTTTATAACGAATCTGAAGGGACCAAGAGATTTCTTTCGTTATAGAGAGTTTTCGTAATAGAGAAGGTTTAAAAAAAACAAAATTTTAATTATTTATGTATAAAGGTATGTACCTATGTAATATTATATATCAAATACATCATTATTTTTACAAATAATGAAAGAATGTAATCGTTCTTGGAAATGTCGGCATTATTGCCGATTATTTTTATAGTTTATATATGTAATAGATACGATAACACGTAAATTGTATTATGAAACATAAAATATTGTTTCGTTATTGAGAGTGACTAATACGTTATAGAGAATGAATTGTCTAATGGGTTATATAGCAAACCAACCATTATTATGTAATGTTTACGTTATATAGAGTTTTTCGTTGTAAAGAGTTTCGTTATAAAGAGTTTTCACTGTATATATATTATATATAAATTGAATGCTGCACACATTGTATGTAACGTGTACTAAATTCAGGATAAGAAACGTACTTATGCACTTCACTGCATAGCAAGCACTCAGTTGTTAGTTTCGGTGGGAAGAAGGACGGACACCGCCTGATCGCCGCGGAAACGAAAACTAGTCAATGCGCAGTATTGTTCTTATCCTGAATAGAGTATACATTATGTCTATACATTTATACATTTATTATAGATTATAAGAACTAATTAACCGTAAATGGCATAAATGATGAGAACTTTATTGTTATTATAGTATACTGGTTGTAAAACTGGGGGTGCTACACAGCCAAGCTTCCTCATCCCAAACCACAATGGACAGTCTTGGTTGAATTTTTGGGTGAGTTAGCAAAACTTTACTTTGGCACTATCCAAAGTGGCTAGCATCCCGATTTCTACATAAATGGTCCAAGTAAGTACCTACATACATTACCATTCGGCACCTTGGGAGAAAGGGAGCTATTACAATTTTCAGAGAAGCTAACCCTTTGTTAACCACCTATAAAGTCCGCGCATGTCCCTATCACCAAAATGTCAACAATACATATATTATGTATACCTAAGAAATATTAATTACAAAAATATATAAGTATTATTTATAATTTATGCAATTTATTATAATTTGATGTAATATTATGTATCTATGAATCTATTTATCAATGAAAATCATTTTTTTCTTACTAATGTAGGTATACGTGTTCTTACTTAAGAATGTTAACTATAAAAATACGTTTAAAATATCTTTTAAGGAGTTACGGTTCCAAAAAAGACCTCGTATTGCCGAGTTAAGGTGCTATTCTATAAAATGGCGGTGATTCGTGAGCAGTTACGGTGCTCACTAAATAATATTATCTACTGCAAATTTATTTTGTGTAAAATTGTCTGTATAATACCTATACATCATCACCAAAGTTTAATAAAAACATTAATTCGATAACCACAAAAGTATTTTAAAGATACATATCAGTATAATTAAACTATTTTTAATTTGTTTCATATAGTCATATTATACTACTATTATGGTATTATTAACTCTTAATTTATATTATACATCCACTGTGCATGCTATAAGCCATATAGTTAATAGGTGTCATACTCATATGATAAAAGTAGCTAAAAAATAATAGGTACCTATTACATCTTTGATGCATGTTTATTAGACTATTTTAAAACTATATATTTATTATTTATAGATACCTACCTACTAATACCTGTACTTATTATAATATAATTACAGATATAAATACATTTACACTTATGAAGAATGGTAATCATGGAAACTGAAAATAATATAATTTATAATTTAGTAAAGTTTGTAGTTGAGGAAATACAATTTAAAAATATATATATCAGTTAGGTATTTATAGGTATTAAGTTCTTGTAAAAAAATGTTTTTTAAATGATCAGAAACAAAAAAAAAATGATTATCTTAATCAATTTTAATTCATGTTTACGGCAGGTAGTTTATACTTGAATGCACAAACAATTCATAAGTTAAAATAAATTATACAAATACATTTTTAAACTTATAAAATTATATTATCTTTAAAAAAAAATTAAATAATAAAACAAATAATAGGGAAATTATTTTAAATACCAATGTTAAATTATTAGCAACAGGTTAAACTACATAGTACTTTTAACTTGATAGTGGATAAAAATATAGAATTAGATTGTAATAACAATTGTAAAATAAAATGTATTATTTACGAAGTCGAGATAACAATAATTATAATACCGCTTTGATCAAAACTACTACAATACAAATAACTTTAAAATTTCATTTTTTAAAGGGGAATGCATTGTTTTTGATAAAATAAGTGGAAAAGTGTAGGTACCTTATCAAGGCCATTGACTACCGGGTAATATCGACAATTAAGTAATAACACTAATAACTAATATAGTAATAAATAATAATATTATAATATAATATCGATTCAATGCGCCGTAATAACTACCTATGTTGTGAGAATTACAAAATTATCTGAACCGGCGGACATCGGTGGTGAAGAATAAACGATAAACGAATTGACGTTGGCGTTTTAGATCTTAAAAGCGGTGGGCGAGAGTTGTGTATATAATAATATTGTGTTTGTACCAACAATATTTTGCGATTATACCGTACAAGGAGATTTTCTTTGGCGTTCTATTCTATAGTCTGCAAGAACTAGTTTGACGGAACAAAATAATATTTTTACGCTTCTACTACTGCCCGACGACTGCGATGGTCACTCCGATACTTCAAACATCGGAATTCCATTAATCACGAATAATCTTTCCTACCTGTATCTAGCGACTAGCAGAGGTTATTATGATGGGGGAGTTCGTGATGACAGACATTAAAAACAAAGTAAATGTCCGCCGATGTAATAGTCCCACCATTTCATGCATAGGTACTTGGTACATAGTGTTTATAATTTAACAAATATATTTTGTTGAATCAATAATTGTAATACCTCATCAGATTAACAATGTGTGATCATTTGTAGATTGACAACATTTTATTTTAATTTCGAAACCAACGAACTTTCCTGTTGGCCCTGTGCATTGGTGGTCAAACAAGGAAGTGGTCGGGTGGAAAAGGGGACAAATCCCCCGCCCATGAATTTTTTTCCATATTTATGATCTTATGACCATAAATTATATTTTCAATCAAAAAGTACATATTAAAAAATGTGCATCACAAAATCATTTGACCGCCACTGGCCTTGTGTTGACAATGATCTAGTTGTCTTAACTTGGATTTTCATTAATTTAATAGATGTTTTTCGTTCTTTGTGTATAGTTGTCGAATAATATCTGAAATACACTCATAATAACACAATATCTACCTACGTGAATTGATAATTTATTTTGTGTGCGATAACACAGGAGTGTAGGGTAACTATCTCAACTCTTAGGAAAGTCAACAGGCAGTCAACTTTATCTCCAGCTGCCCTAGTGCCCTACTGCCGCGCATATCTATTCAATAAACGTTGTAATGATATTAACGTTGCACTATATAATATTAAATTTTTTATTTATTTACAATAATACCTATATTGAAATCTCTTCGTGACGTACGACGTCTTGTCGTCAGGTGTACAGGCACTATAGGTATAATAATAATATACGAGAGAATATAAGTTTCAACGCAACGACATGCTGCTGTGACATTCGGACGTTTTGCGTCCAGTCGTTTCCGAACCACAAATTCAATGTATAAATTGTAATCGTATTTTTTTTTTCATAATAATATTTTAAATTGTTATTTTTTCTCCGATATCCGCACTAAACAATCCCACCCGCAATAGCAGTTTTTATATAAATCGATCTGTAGGCGAGATACTACGAAATACCATCGGTCGTATTATTTTTGTAAAACAATGATTTATTAATTTTTTTCTGCAGGATTTCACGTGCGGCGGTCTCTATACATTTGTAATTTATGCCGTAGCTATTATTTTAAACGTGAACTCGAACACTTTTCAAATACGAAAAGCATTTGTCAATCAGTCCAGAACTGCCACGCGGATGTTCCGTATAGTATATATAATGCCGTCACAACACGGATGTGTTCATTTTGAATTATTCGCCCGAATAACAATAATATTTTTAAGGTCACCACCGTGTATTGACGATATATTTTGATAATAACTATTGATTACAAACATTTATTAAATATAAACTATATTATTTTTTTTTTCATTAAGTAAAGTTTGAGACATTAATGGTCATTTACGACCATTAATTATTAATAAATAAAAAAGGTATATATATTATAATCTATAATATTACAAATGCAGTTGGTAAAAAACAAACAAAAAAAAAATATATTAAATAGTAATATTTAGTGATATGATTTTGTTGAGCAATTTTGAACTAGGTAAGGACTCCAGAGTGGCTCTAACGTTGCGTGAGTTTGGATTTAAGATTTAGGAAAGGTGATGTGACAGGAGGGATTCTCTCCTTTATTAAATTATATTACCTATAAAATATATGGTTTAAACGGGAACGGTTCGATAAGGCATACAATTTTACAAGATGTTATGATAGGAAGAAGGTACCTAGGTTAGAAATTACAATCCATGGGATATCAGGGGATACCAGAGTGCATCCTGTTTTTAATTTTTCCTTTTTTCATAGCCCGTTTGCGTTTGAAGTCTCATCGACTAATTATATTAAATTGCCTCCCGAGTATGAATCCTTTTACAGTGTTATGGACAAATTATATTGAATAGCCCGATTGCGTTTTCGGTTCACAGCTGTAACCTGCTAGTAGTTACTAGGTAGGTTATTTAAGATAAACTAATCTGCTAAACACTTAGATACCGGTCCGACGAATGACGATCGACTATGATAGTTCAAATGTATAACAAATTACTATAAAATATTAGGACACCAGACCAAACTTGTAAAAATGGGTGTAAGCCAAAAAAACAAAACAAATAAAAGTAATGACTGGGGGTGTAGGCCAGTTCACCTCCTCGTATCTTGTGGTGCACCCTGGGTAACTCTAAATGAACTGGGATGCACTCAAACTAAGTCAAAAATAATATGACCTTTTTTTTCTTGGGACGTACTCGGGACATTAAATAAGGGTATATAATCCGGACGCACTCGGGAAACTCCCGAGTATCGAGTATACGATCGACGACACTTTCGCATAATGTTGAATCTAGGTCAATTGCCACCCACGACCAATTGCCACCCATCGGATTTTAGGGATAGCGGACAGTTGCCACCTGCAGCAGTAACGCGGACAATGCCAAACATAATATATTATGACAAGGATGTCATGTGGCTTTACGTTAAACTTTTTTTTTTTAATTTCAGTAACTAGTGAGATCAAGTTAAGTAATCTTGTATTACACTTTCGAGCCTTAGGTATTAAATTTAATAGTTTTGTGAATTTTTAAATTGAAAATGGAATCAAACGTCTTAGCATTACTTTAGATCTAATAAACAACTTTTTCATTTTTTATCCGAAAAACCTTAGGTCGATGTTGAATACTACACAAAAAAATATTCAACGTTTTTGGTATCAAACTTTTCATCAAATATATTGGTAGACCAAGTTGTTTAAAAGTTATAGCTGATTTAGTAAGATCTAAACAAAACAAGACGAGATATCAAATTTTGTTTTAAAATTACATATCGCGTAAATAGATCAATTAGCATTATCCATTTCAGTACGTTGGAATGAAAAAAGATCTTTCAAATATCTTTAAGTGTTATTTTTTCCTATTTTTCGGGTGGCAATTGACCGAACAGCGAACACCAACAATGTCGATGTCGTTGTATTACCTATACGTCCAACGTTCTTACCAATAATAGTCAACTTTATTATACGACAAAATATGTTGTTAAAATATCGTACCTATATAATTATTTGTAGATAACGAATTTTCAAGTAAGAATTAATATTTATCACTATAGGTATTCAAATTATAAAATTTACTTCAACCGACGACCTATAATGGAAAACATTATACAGTGTAGATTCTATACTTAGGTGGCCATCATAAATGCCTGTCCGTCCGACAAAAATATTATATATCGTCATTAATAGGTAGTAGGCACCTACGTCGCAATTATAATGATTCATTAACCTCCACAACGGATAGCGATGACGTAGTATTCCGATAACGTTTCGACGTCTATTATAATAATGGGAATATATACGGTGACGGGAGACAAGTCAAATACTTTAGCCGTATACGTACAAGTAATAAAATGTATGAACGTAGGTATACATTGTATGAATATAATATGAAAATCATTTTTAAAAAACAACAATATTAAGCTAACACAAGTTAAACCTACCTATACCTACTACATAAGTACGGTATATTATATGGTTGTATAACCGTGTATCTACCACAACCTATAAGGTAACCGTTGCCTAGTGTAGAGGACTATATTATTACACGACAGCGGGTAACGTGTCATTCCGCTCTACGACCATTTGGACAACCCGTCACATCGGATGGGTAACCGACGGCCAGACATTGCAGCATTTCGTCGACAGTTCGTCAGTCACATGTCACATTCAAACAGGTTGTTTAGCAAATTTGTTAATCCATAAAGCCCGTTAATGACGAAGGATATTACTGGCTCTATACATTTTTGATGATTGGATTTTAAGAAGCTAAGGCGGTAACCATAGTAGCTTTAAGTTAGAAATCGTTAGATTGATAATAAATTCACCTCAGTTAGCTGCCATTGTGATTTGTGGTTTTCTCTGTGATCGGAGCCTTGCTTGCATTTAGTTTTAGTTTTAGATAGGCATGTCCTATTTGACTTATAAAGACCTATCCATTCCTTTAATAACTATGTTACATGGTCGATTCGCCGGTCGAGTAATAAGACGTACCTATTTTCATTGGCCAACTAGTGGGGTGCAAAAGGGTCTTTAGCATCCACAAAGTTCAAATTTATCACCCCTTGTCTTTTAAGGTCTACCTCTAACTATTATTGCTACAGTGAAATATCATCGATTTTGTGTTTTTATATTACAAAATATTTTAAGGTTATTAGAACAATAAAATTCTGGTATTTACTATGATTATTAAGTCATACTATTAATTCGTTATAAATTATTGCAGTGTATATTATAATTAGGTACATTAATATTTTATAGGTATATATTTTGTTTTCTTCATTCATAATTAATATCACTCATATATAATTGTGTTCTAATGTGTAAGAAAAGTTTTCAAGTATCGATATTGTAGATTTATAACTCATGAGATTATGTAATTGTTGTAGTTGGGTGTGAGGGGGAGGGCAAAGCCTCCTGCTCTGCGAGCCATTTAAAATTAAAGCACCCCACGTTTTAGAGGCATAGTTGAACCTATATGCGTACATTACGTTTTAACTGTTATTATTGTGAGTATCACCCGGCTCCGACCGCGGGCCACGCGCGGTTCTGGGGAGCAATTTTTTCTTCTTTTTCAGTCGCCGTTTTCCAAAATGTATATTAATGTTGTTTGAAAATCGTTATGATAATATAAATTATGCGCTTATTGCCGAACATTGCCGGTCGAAAACTCGGAATCAGTTGAAACCAATACGGGACTCGTACGTCATAATCTAAAGTTTATACCTATACATTTAAATAGTTTACATAACCAATACGTACATGGTAGGCGACTACCGCAGTACCGCGACGTGTGGGCGCGTGCGCCCGAAGCGACGACGTAGGTAATGCATAAACTTACTGTAGTAGGTATAGTTGGCCGGTCGTTCTCTTCGTGCAATGTCACAGATTTACATCCTCGACGGCCCGACAGTGATATAACTTATAACAATATTTAATATAATAACATAAAATACCAGTGTAGGAAATAAAATAAATTGTCGGGACGTTACGGGACTCCGCAATAACAAAAATAAACACTATCGTATTTTCTCTCACACTGTCCCCCGACCAATTATTTGAATAATTTATGTCGGCCCGACGCTAATAACAATCAACCCAAATAAATAAAAATCGGTGGAATCTCTGCCGCTCGGTCGTTCAGAGCCGGCGTGGCGCGGCATATTGGCATCGTCGCGCAAAATCGTATACTATTATTCTTACTCGTTATTGCCTCGCCCCCCCCCCCCGACTGTGGTCAACACTGTGTACAGTTTTAGTATTATTATCACATGTGTCTGTGTCGTAATAATTGTCCGTCGTGTGTGTATTCGCGGGCAGAGGTTGTAAACACTAAATTGTAATGAACTGTAATAACCACGGCGCACGTCACACTCTGCTTATTGCAGTGATGGAAATCTCAATTTTCAGCATGTCATTTAGTCTATGTTTTCACGCATTTAAACACGACTATTATACTCGTGTGTATAGATGCGATGTATCAAACTATCGTCGGATAGTATATTATATTAGTAATATATTACCTAATGGCCAATAGCCAATACCTATGTCCTATACTATATATCGTGCAGATCACTCTAACATATTTTGTTTCGCAGATTTCATTGTATATTATTGTGGTGGAGCGTAGAAGTCTGAATTTTGTTTTTTTATTCGGCAGTCCGACCTCCGATTGAGAGAGCTTTTTCGATATGCGACATAATATACGCACGTTTTCGGTTGATTTTGTTTATCCGCGAGTGTACTGTCTGGTTTTTTACGTTTTATCGGTTACTGATTTCCGATTTTCGAGGTCCCACCAAACGGTACCTACCAAAGCGACGACTCGATCGATATTTGATTTTTTTTTTCTCGTCTGATATAATATCCATAATGATTCGTGACAAATAATTACTGATAACGACGGACTGTATCGAATTAGAAATTAGAATATTGATAACTTCCGCTGCCAAAGGGTCAAAAATCATTGTGAATACAGTGATATGACATAGGTACGTGTGTTGCTTATATCACCGAGAAGCGACGCCTATTGTACAAACATTACGAACACAGAGAATGACTAATATTATTCGTAGAAACTGGTATTACAATTACAGTACTAATAATGTAATATAATAGGTACTGGATTAACACGAGTGAACAATAATAATATTATCGTACATTGAACACTATACCATAACATTATTGCATTATTACTATCATAAAACAGGAATTTCGTTTATTCCACTTCGAGACGATTTTTCTGGTACGATTTAAAATTTTTAATCACAGCGCCAACATACTTAATAATATTATTATTTTTCATTTCTGTCGATTTGGAGATAACTGGATGAATCGGCGACGGCATATCGGTGTACTGTAGGCGCCTGTGCGACCTAACTATTTTAGACCATATATAATAATACACCTATTTATTACAGCACAACGCCATAACGGTTTGTATAATACCCGTGTCCCTTTGGATTATATAATATAATATTTTGTATTGCCATTTTTTATTTACGATATATATTTGGGATGATATTATTTTACCATAATATGAATACCATCGATCCGAATAAACCGAGCAGTCAAGCAGTAGGCACAGAACACCTACGCACAAACGACTGGCGATTTTATCGAAAATTTGTCTTCCGCGGACCATGTTGCAGCCAAAATACCTACATTGTAACAACATTATTGTGACGTGCATGGTATACATCGTACACGATATCATTATTCATTACGTCTGCGGTCTGCCCACCGGCCACCGATCGAAGCGTAAAAAAAGTAAAAACCGTTCCGACCGGCAGCGCAGAAGCGATAATACGCGGCGCACTCTGTGTGAGTAAACGGACGTTACTATAGTGTATTATAGCTACTAAAATAATATTACTGTGCTTGTTGCTACTTGCTATGGCATACTACTTTCATAATATTTTACGGTAGGTATATATGACGTGATATTTTATAGCAATGGACGTTAGTAACTGGTAAATATAATGCTTGGCGAAACACAAACATAAAACAATTTTTTTTTATTTTTAAAAACACCTGTCATCGGGCTTAAACGTAATTAATAATTGTTAATAATTACTATATTATACAGTACCTATATACTCTGCATTGTATTGTACCCACCTATAACCCACTACCTAGTATTCCTATATACATTATAAATTATAATACTGTATTCATGAATAATATGTATATTATTACTTATTATAGTATCTGGGTAGCTATAGGTGTAATTATTATAATATAAATTATTATCTAACTATATGAATATTAAAAATACAATATTCATAATCAAATGTCATTGAATTAAAATGTATAAGGAATAATAAGTGTACGGTGTACCCATATTTGTTGTACACTTTCACAGCGTTAAGTAATTGAACAATATTTGAGACGTTGGTTCACTTAGAATTGCAAACCCATCCAAACAATAATTTTAAATAGTTTTGCAATAGTTACTTCAAAACACACAAATAAACATTTTATACATAATTTATTATTTCATTAAAAATAAGATAACGACTGATTGCTTGATTCAATCATTAAGCTTATTTGCTTATTTGCTTATTAGTTATTATTAATAATTCTATGGGAATAACAACAATAAACAATTTGATAAAATGTAAAATGTCCTTAACGACCGTGCCTACCTACCTATTCAAACCTATGATGACCTCCACTTCTATAATTAGGTTTTGGAACAATATTCAAATTGTTAATTTACGATTAAAAGAAAAATGCATCAATAGATACTAAAAACTTAAATAATATCAAAACATAGTGGAATTATGTACATTTTTTGAAGATTTTATTGCTGTCATTTTTTTAATTATACATTTTTCCATTGGAAATATTCAGGTTTAGAGTAAACATATAACCAAAATAAAAAGTACCTAGCTTTGTTTATTTTTATTGATGTGCATTTTTTGAGATATAAAATGTATAAATGTATTAAATAGTTTAAACATTATTAAATCTATTAAATTACTATTTTGTAGTAAGCAGTAATTGCTATTAAAAAATAATACAAAAATGTTTTTTTTATTTAATAAAAGACAGTTGGGATATTTTGTTTTTTACATATAGTATGGTTATCGTTAACACATGCGTCAAGCATTATACAACAATATATTATATGGCTCAAACCTCAAACGTTTTTGAAATAATTATTTTCATGTCATTATATTATAAATTATAATCAAGTTTGTCGACTAAGGACGTAAGATAGTTTGCAGTTAGTGTATATTGATCTAAAAGTAATTAAATAATTATTGATTCAATGAATTCTAAATTACTCACAACCGACTGTTCTCATTACGATAAAATATCCCTAAAAATATACTTAAAATGTTGTAGTATATTACTTAAATTACGTTCATAAAAATCATTTTGATAACTAAACCTAAAGTTGTCATTTAATATTATCTACTAATATCTATCAATTATGTTTATTAGTTATTTCATAAAATTAATGATAATATTATAATATCATTATCACAATGTCGAATACGGTGAAAACACAACAAAGAAATCGAGTAGTACATCGATGCACATTGCACATGGGATAACTGAATAATTGTCTTACATTAACACATAGTAAGGTTAGAAACAATATTACTTTTGAATTATTAAATAAAAATAAAAAAAACATTTTAGTGTTATTGCTTGTGAATTGAATATTATTATTGATATAAAAGACAGGCATGTAGACAAAATGGCTGATTCGTTACTGGGAAACTTAAGTCATAAGTTTTTTACCAATAGTTCATATTATGTTATGTAGGTTTTTTATTATTAAACGTCGTTTTCTTGTCGTGTTAAAGCAAAATTATAATTATACCTATCACTCATGACTACACTGAATTAATGACATAACCTATACACCTATGATTTTAAATAAATGAAAAGAAACTCGTTCTTGAATTATGCATAAAATACAGCAGATATTCGAACACTACTTATTTTTAAACATTTTATTTGTAAATAAATGTTGAGAGTAAATTCTTATTTTTATAAATACAAAAACAGGGTCGTTATGTATACTGACCTCAATACACCTGCTCTTGATGGTAGGTAATGGTATCGCATATGGATAGGGTTGCAATGATTGTTGGTATATGAGTCCTTCTCTCCCGCAGACATCCCTATTCAATGCGTATGGTTTCTTTATTCGTTGTCTGTAACAATAGGATGTGTTTTATATACATTCCGTTTTTCATCAAATTCCTTATTTCAGAATGAGGGTCATGTAGGGCCTCAAACACGGTCTTATACTTATATTATATCGTAATATTATTAGTTAATATTTAATCAAATTATTTATAACGTTAGTACGTCCTGTGATATGTAATATATTATGGGTACCTATACTATATAATATCATATAATTCATTTAAAAGGTGTGTTTTAAAAATAATTTCATTCGACAAAATTAATAGGTAACTTCTATTATAGGTACGAAATGTGATTTCAAGTATCACTTAAATAATTTATATAAAAAAACAATTGATGCATTCATACATTTTAATGAATTTCACACCAAAGTCTATATTTTATTGTTTATTGTTCAAAATTAAATGTTTAACAATCACCTGTGTTAAAAGTGTTTATATTTTTAATTTTAAGTTCTTTCAAAACAAAGATTACTACTGCAATAGTTGTACCAGTTTTACGTTTTTTTATATTTTAAGTTATTTTGTTATGGTGGTAATAGTAAGTATAATAACTATAATAATAATTTAAATAAATAATATTGGAGTACCTATATTACAATTTTACTTACTAAATTTTGCAGTGTATGGTAAAAAATAATAAAAGTAATGACAAAAAGTTTCAATTCTTTACAAATTGTACTTTTTTTAATTATATAAAAATAACTAAAATCGTTATTTTTCGTTTCATTACCCAATTTTATAAAAGTTTGAGCTCTAATATCTATAAAAAAAAAAATGTATCTTTGAGATTAGGTCGATGTATGAAAAAATCATGAAGAACTTTGAATTCTATTTATAAGTTTTAGCTATTAAAATTGATAATTGTATGAAGTTTTGAAACTACATAAATATTTTACATATTTTCTTGATTTTGAAACGAATTTCGTCAAAATATTAACTTTAAACGCTTATAAACAAAATTATAACTTAATGTATTTTTGGTATTTAATATTTATCAATTGCGATAAGAACTTCTAAGGAACCATGTACTAAATTTTTAATCTTTTTACTCACAAACGAAAGTTTTATCACTATCATACATAAATCGAAGAAAAACTAAAAACGTCAAACATTTAAAATGTCTATTAATATTAAATAGCACAAAAAGAATCAATATATTGTCTAGAAAATGAACCCAGTCAAAAATTAATTATTTTTGAATGTTATTATAACCAAAAAAACAAAACCGGGTTTGTCAATAACAGATATTAAAATTTTAAAAATACACATCACTGTAAAAACCCAATTCATTAAACAATTTTAAAAAACATGATAACACCAATATATTTATTCATTATTGTTCTGTTCAAAATTTAAGAGCATCAATTGTATCTTTTTGAAAAATGTTGAACGAACCTTGTATCTTGTATATCTAGAGGTAAAAATTGATGTATTTATTTAATATACATTATATGCATATAATATCTTGTATCTATAGATACTTTTTTAATCTAGTATCTCGTATCTATATTCTAGATGAGTACTTTTTTTAAGTATCTTGTTCTTCCATGTATTATTTATTATTTTATTGTATTATTCATGTCTATTTGAATATTTTCAATTTTTTTAATATCTATTTAAATTAGCCTAGCTTTTCACATATATTCCTATATTCCCTTTGTAAAATGTTTGTAACATTAATTAATTGTGGTAGTATTATTTTTTCTTTTATAAAATATACTTAATTATATTTTTGGATTGCATTATTGAACAGTTTTACAGAGGAATACAATTTGATTTTCGAAGAAGACGTTTTATAAGTTAAAAATTATTAGGTATACCTATTAGCTGTAGTATACATATCTTACTCATTAATTATTATTTGAACTGAAATTATGTTTTATATTAAAATTAGTTTTGTTTTTGTCATGTAGGTATTTGTTGTTAACATAAATAACTATGATATTTGTATGCATGTAGCTTTCTCTAAATATAATTGCATGTCAAGCTTAAAACAAGCATCAGTAACACAAACAATTGTACTGTTTGGAAATAAAACATTTAAATAAATATTAAAGTTTTTATTAAATTTCATCTAAATTAAGTGATTTTAAAGTTGATTATAGTTAATAGTTACTGTTTGGTAAATCCGTCTAATGAATTCATAAATGATAACTACAAATCTTAAATCCTTAATAAAACGTTGAATAGTCTTAAAGAAAATGCACACTGAAACGGATGTTTGAATTCTGGCCCCCTGTTATAAACCATGCTCATACACACCTATATAATAAGTGGAAGGATTTATGAGTTAATTTTAAACGGGAATAATATAATGTTTAAGTCCTATAGTAATAAACTCATTTGAGATATGACTATGTGAGCAGTATATTATAATGTCAGCGTTATTTTTTTAATGTTGGCTTAACCACATCCGCATTATTATGGAAATTATTCAAATAGGTCATCAGTTTACCCTAAAAAAAACAACAACAATAATAATAATACTCATAAGAACAATAAACATATGTTCACTTAGGATTACTTTTATCGTTTGGTTACCATATTTTTAAAAAGATATATCAGTTCCTTTATAACAACCCTTTGTACTTTGTAGGCGTACCAACCAATGACATATTTACTTAAAACAATATAGACTTAATTTTAAAATATAATAAACCATTGTTACCACTAGAAACATCTAGAAGGTTATGCTTATAGTATTATAGAATTTTAGTTTTTTATTCATTCTTGAATGTTAAGTCTGAATGATTGTTGATTAATGATTTTCAATAATCTGGGATGGGTAAAAAATGATTTTGACTTTTATTGTTAAATATTGATACGGATTTCTAACAAATAATAACATATTAATATCGTATTACTATAATCATCAATATACGTATTAAAACATAACGTATAAGTAATGTAACGTATAGAAGTTTAGAACACAGTACATCACGTTATGTTCATATTATTATGTAAGTACCTATGCAATGGTTATTACAATTTTTTAATATAAAAAATTATAAAAATTTAAAACAGCCGTATTAGTCAATAGGAATATACCTAATAATGTTTTTGATATTTCACATCAAAAAAATATAAGTATAGTTAATTATGAGTTGACTATAAGTAATATATATATATATATATTTATATGTATAAATGTATAGTTAATGTATAATGTTTAAATTGTACACAGAGATTTTAATGATTTTATTGTATATTTTAATTTTATGCGATTCAATTTTTTTTTGATTTTTTGTAGAGATTTATAACTGTATTTTACATTAAGTAGAAAGTTTACTTCGGTTGACTATTTTTTATTGATTATAATATTATTCATAAATATTCAAATCAAAGATTTTAATCTTGCACTATACATTTTGACGTTGACAAAAAAAAACGTGTATTTTAATTTATAATGGTACATTTTCCCAGCTTCACACCACAGACCAGTCATTAAGCAAATAATTTTCATAACAATTATTTCATTGATATGTGAATTTTAATTATTTTCAAAAGGTTTCAGAAAATAATAATGAGCAATCACAGTACCCGTAGTTATAATCGTTTTCCATCCGTCGTCATTAAATCTTTAGTAATTCTTGTTTACTATTTTGACATCAGAGTAACGAAGGCCTTGTTCTCTTATTTTTCGAGTTTTATGCAACATCATTTCCATATCATTTGTTATTTTACCAAACGTTATTTTAGTATTTTACCAACGCACAAAGTAATAATAAATAATAATATTATATTAGGTATTATCAATTGTGCGAATAATAGGATGGCATTGACTTAAATGATTTCCAAAATGTACAGAAACATTGCGCTTTTGTCACTTGTTTCTTTTCTGCGTGTAGTTTTAATCACGTACGGTGTTGCAAATAATATCACGTCTAATAAAGATCGATAAGACCATATACGTACAAACTGTAAAAATGCATTTGACGTGGGTATCTTGTCAATGTTTGTTTGTCGTAGAATGTCATTTGTGCCCGTATACAATATACAGTATATTATTATATGCATATTATAAATTTTTGGTTTTTTAGTTTTCAATCCGTAGATCGGTTTACAATAAAATGATCCCTCGCGTGTGCCCTTATCTTAAGTTGCCTGCACGAGACCACTCTTGCATCTTTGATGATTTGACTTATACAACGTCATGTTCTTGGCCTTCCTCTTTCACGTGTTACCCTTCTATCATAGTATCATACCTTCAAGTTAGAAGTTCCTCGCCGTGTCTAAGCGTATTACCTATATCATATTCTTCATCTTATATTGTTTAGCAAAGTTCTCTTTTCTCTTACTAAATCTAACCTTTCTTATTGTTTATCTCCATTTCTGTCCATATTTCTCAAGCACCATATCTCTATTCGCCATAGACTAGAGCTTCTATATAGCTGTACATGTTTTCAGCATGTGAACGTCCATGTTTCACGTTCACATGAGGCTATTATTCCATACATACGTTTTAAATTTTTTATTCAACGTTTTCTTGTTCTTATACTCATTATATAAATATAATTATATACAATTTACATTTCCGAACTTAAATTTTCCGTTTGTTCATATTATTATGATTATTAAATTAACACTGTTAAGTTTGCCTATGTACATATTTTATGATATGTTTTTCAGTGTTAATTTAACAAAATAATATTATATCAAGCTTGCTGTCGTCAAGTAAATTAATTACAAATTGAACATAATATTTAAGTAAAAAAAAAGACTAGACTGTTAAAATAATAATAAATAAATAATTAATATAATATGTCACATTATTAAGTGTAAATTCGAATCGACTAACGACTACCCGAGCGACCAACGAACCGCACACATTATATTATATGGGATCAAATGAGCATTGATGAAATGGCGTACGTTGTAATACCTATTATAATCGGTACCTATAATCTATATTATAAATTATAATATGATAATATCTCATATTATGATATACGTATATTACGATTGTAAACCCAGATAGAGAGGTTGGCTACAGTAATTATTCTTATAGACATATCGTTTTGTTTACTCATATCTTTAATACATTTCTTTATTTTTATTTTTCGTACATCCACTTCGTTGGAATCGCACGCTAATTAGACGAGTAGTTTTGTCGAGTCTTCGTTTAATGTAAAATGTTGCAACTCGTAGACGTTATGCTGGCCGGGGTATATTAATGACCGTTGGAACGATTACCATAACGCAGGCCAGGTATAAACACGTAATTTCCCACATACTAAAATTATATTAAAATAACAGTAATATTATCGTGCATAATAATACTCTCGTGTACTTTTAATACGACTCTTGAGTTCGTCACCTCCTCGATTGCTAACGATTTTCCTGATAATTCTGTATAGTTGTTGTTGTGACGGGGGAGGGAACGATAATCAAAATATAACAATGTTGTGATACCTATGATTACATGATTGAACAGTATGGAGAAAAAATACAGAGATACCTTATTAATTGTCGGGTTCGTATTCAAATATGATGTTATAATATTGTACAGGTACACTGGCGGGAACAATTAATTAATAATGTCGCAAGTGTTTTCCGTTCGCGTTTCTCTGTAGTACGCAAATGCGCAATAATATTACAAAAATACCCGAAAATTATTATTAATATAATCATAATCGTTATGAAAACAAAATGATAACGAATATTAATATCACAGATAATAATAATAATAGAATCTGTTATTTTAAATATTTACTGTACAGTAATTACTGTGGTGTCGTGAAAAAAATAATTATTAATATTTCCAACACATATATTCACGATGCATGTGAGTACCTATAATATAAATAATATAATGTATATATCTGGTGTACAATATTTACTTACCTGCAGTTATATACCTTTATTAATTATTAAACGGCCCCTAGTAAAACTGTAAAATTATTGGCCTGCCTATAAAAAGCTCGCACACCCGAAAAAGACTGAAATGTTGACTCTGCAGTATTGATTATACGTGAAACTATATAGATATAATATTTTTAAACATAAAAATGCAATAGGTTTTGTGTAAAGTGTTTGTTCGAGAGTTTAAGAAGTACGTACTGTACCAGTCTGGGTCGTACGTATCTTTTTTTTGTTGTAGTGGAACTAAGTCTGTAGGTTCAAGTTCCTAGGTACCGATCGGTTTTGGGTTTTACATAGATGTTTTTCCATTCCATAAGGTTAGGTTATCCGTTCTTGAAAAAAGTGGAATTCTCAGATCGTTGTGTATTTTCGTATTAGTGATTCCTCGTGAGCCACTGAGGAAGCTTTTTTAAACTTATCCGTAGGAATAGTTTTGGAGGGTATGGAGTTTTAATTTGTGTGAGAGGCTGACTGGGCAGGTGCTAAGGCCCATTGATTAAGTGTTTAGTTAATAATTATTGAGGTGTATAATAAGAGTGAACATTTTATTTGGAGTTTTGATACTTAATTTGTAATTTACCAAGAGGTAAATGGTTTTCATTTACGCAATGGTATTTGTGCATACGTACGTTTTTTGTTGACACAGCTTTTTCGGGTAAACTTTTCGACTAGAAAAACATCGAAATAATTCATAAACGTATAATACATAAAACGCGACCCTACACGATAAATTGTATTTAAATATCGAAATGGTTTTGACTTTTTTTAATTTGCTAAATACATCTTGAATATATAATCAATACGTGGTCAATAATGTTATATTTATACAATAAAATTGATCATAAATTTGGGCCTTTAAAGTTTAAATTCGATCGTTATTATTGTTTATTTACAGTTTTTTTTTATTTTTTTATTTTTCAGCTTGTGTGTATACATGCCTGGCGTGCGGAAAGCTACGACTTGGGTTGTTATCACTTTGCACTACCCCAGTTGGCCCGTAGCACCACGACCTCGTATACTGCAGTCGCCCACCAAATGCTTGGAATATATTATGTTCAATCTTCAATATAAATAGGTATGCCGTAGTATATGATATTGATGTACCTATACAAGTACATTGCAGGCTGGTGTGTATTGTATTATGCTCTATATTACTGGAATAATTCGTCCGAAATTATTAATCTTAATGCACAACTCTGTAATGATGGCAACTGCAGAGACTAAATATTATTATACAGAGGTCAGTCTGGTAGGGGCCTGTGCATTACCACTAGAGCAACATAAAGGGGAAGGGGCAAATGGGGCCAGTGCTCGGGGGTGGTGAAAGTTGTAACATTTTAAAAGGCGGAAAATGGTTGAATATGTACGTTCAATAGGGGCGCCAATGGATGTAAACACGACACTGATTATCATTAGTATGTATTGCATATTTTACAACAACATGCTCCTGTAATCATATTGGTGGCTCGAAACGTGCATGTGATGCGTATTTATGTCACATTCACGATTTAAAATAATAATAATCGAACCTAATATAGTCGGCCGGAACAGTAAGTTGTATTCGTCATTCGTGGCAATGAGAGTCGCGTCGGACTGACACGACGCGCAGCGTTTGGATATCATTATCATGATAGAAAACCTCCATATTGGTGGAATGTATAAATGTATAACATTTTGTTGTAAATTGAAATTAAAAATAGAACGGATTTGGGAGACAGTTGATGGTTATTAAATCATATCGCGGGGGGGGGGGATTTATTTGTTGGTAGTGTTCGTTTATTTGATTTTTAATTTCTGCATTGTGATTCCTACATTGTTTCCTACTATTATACTGTACATCTGGCTGTTAACACTATGTTTTATTAAACTTAAAACTACTTAATAGTATGAGAATCCATACTCTGATATTTTTTGGAATTTAGGTTTGTTTTAGAGGAAGATATTTATATACGCTATTAAATTATTGTTACTAAGTATTGAGCTGCTTATCTAAGTCATAATATGATTTTGGTTTGATGTTCTGCAGTTTTTCGTCCATAGTTTTTTTTTTTGAATGTTTAAAAAACAAAATATAGCTAACTTCTCAATAACTGTAGTGCCACTAATGAGTAGCGAATAATTCACAACACCCGCGCCTGTTTAGCATATTTTATTAAATAGGAGTTTTTTGTTGCGGGCGCCCTACAACTATACGATACGATAGGTACGTACTTTGACCAACTCGCCGTAAGACTGGAAGGTTGGGTTCAAACCACACCGTGTCGTGTCGTGTTAAGTAGGTAACAAAATGTTGGTAACACGTTACTTCCAATTTTTACTTTCCACTCTACACTTAGTAGCAGTGAGAAGTGAGAACTCAGATTTAAGCTCGTAAGACGTTCCTTGTACATGTATAATATATGATATATATTATATTAAGAATTATTACACGTTTATGGTCGTGGTACACGTGCGCTGTAGGCATAGTTAAATAATAATTAATAATAGCGAACGAGTCTCGGGCTGTAAAACACATCAGACGTCATACGACTCGTCTCGAGCCTTGTTTATGAACGTATATTATATTATATATTTACAAGCGTGGAAATATTATTAGATATTGTATCCATCGCGAGCGACGACGACGCATAATATAGTATAATCATTGTTGGTGTTATATTGTGCTATCGATTTTAACCAACCTCGTTTGACTCGGTTTTATTTGCATTGAAACACATATCATATACCTATACAATACTATACATATACCGTATTGAAATGACCTCACGTCCTCACCGCCCGAGCTAAGACCGTGAATTGTTTTGTTTTTCGCTACTGTTCAACTGTCCGTGTGTCTGAAATTCTCTCGGGTGTGTGTGTGTTATTGTAACATAATATAATAATAATAATAATAATAATGATATTTTAGTGTTGTGGCCAGCGAAGACAATCATATAGGTATAGTGTGCGACGTTCGTCAAAAATACTTCGTATTTCGTACACACGCAACAGAAAAAACAAGCAAACCTGGTTGTGCACTGTGCATTGTAGAATTGAATAATTTGTTCGATTTGTAGGTAACGTGTTATCAACATTTTATTACCTATGTATTAAATACACGGAACACTACACGACGTAGTGTGGTCTCCAAGAGTTTCATTTCAGTTTTTTTTAACATTGTTGGTGCCAAAATGTTAGCAGACAATTTTAAAATCATAATCAAGCCAAAATATGTACTCGATAGTTATAGTTGATTTACCCGTAGTATACTTTTAGTAATAGCCTGAGTAGGCGATAAGAATTAAAATGTTAACATCTATATTTTAATGGCAAATTGTAAATTTTTGTGATTCAATTTTATAGTCCCTCTAAGTTCGTTTTCTGTACAGTTGTAGTCAGTACAAACGAAAACCTTGTGTCATAGTCAATATTATCAGTATTATTATTTATTATCCATTTATTCTTTATATAGAAAAATATATCATTTATTATCATTTACTGACTACTGTAGTCAATTGTCTCTTGGTAGTTGGGCAATTGTCGGACGGTCTCGGACCACGGCAAATGTGCATTTAGAAATGAAAAAATAAATACATAATACAGACTCAATATCAGATATTTTAAAACACATGCCTATATAGTAGACTGGTTTTTTTTTTCATTTTTGGGACGAAAAAGAAGGCGTTTTACAAAGCATGTTCAAATTCACGCCGCCTGGAGTCCCTCAAATGACGCGCCTGATAGACTGTGAAAGTGTGAACCAAGCCGTAGTAATTATAATAATAGTAATATCGTCCGGTTAATACCACTCCGTGCCGTGCCGCGTTGCTTTTCATATATTTTATACATTGGTAATAAAATGTTGGTAACAAGTTAACCATAATGCAAGTTGAATAAATTCAACTCTACACGACACGGATTACGTGTCCGGCCGTCTCATTCGGGCATTCGGCCGACAATCCGGCGGCGCGTGGCGGCCCCAAGTTTACTGCTATACGGTTGCTACGTGTGACACCATGCCGTGCGTGCGCGTGCGTTTTGGAAAGAGTAAATGCGCACCGTATGAATGCCGAGTAACGTGTGTCGTGTGATGGTTTTCCTCGATGACGTCCGCGCGCCGATAATATTCACGCAAACGAATTGTGCGTAATTAAAACGAATAATAATTACGTCGCCGCCGACGTTCGTTCGGGTACGTTTATAATAATTGATATTATGTAAATCGTCTTTATTATAATACGAGAATAATAATAATAATTTAAATTTAAAAAAAAAAACAAAACAAAGTACAGTCGAATGTTGGAACGTCGTATAGGCATTATTGTACTATAATTTAGTGTAATATATATATAGATTATAGATATACACATGAATGATTTAATTTATTTTTTCTTCGTAATGTATGCGATGTACATATTGAAATAATACAACTCTTTGCATTTTTTTTCTTGACACACATATATTAATTGTAATAAACCATATGTATCATGATTGCGGTGAATTCGTGTAAATCCCTAGTTTTTTGCACACCGAATACAACTTCGTTGTTTGTACTTGCTAATCGTATATTTTTAACTGTAATGATTATTTCGAAATGTTAATAATATTAACATAGGTATAAATTATATATTATAAGCCTCTATAACCTAGCTACACTCCGGCGGTGTCGATTTACTTGAAATTCAATTCCGCCAATCGACAAACACCGTATTCAACGAGTTGGTCCATAGTAGGTGTTTAGTTTTAGGTACACTTATACACGTGTGAAATTATAACCATATTATTTATATTCGATATGCTTCGTTATAATACGATCAGACTGTCCTAGTATCGTTAAAATGCCAAAAAAAATAATTTTCGAGCACATTAGAATGTAGGTATACTTTATACATATACAGTTATAGATACTCTCCTCGGACATAGCAAGCAAAGTAAAATAAAAAATACAATATATGGCATTCCCGCAGTAGACAGGTATAGTAGGCTTACGTTAAAATTTAATATGTCCATTATAATATTACAAATTGCAGTATTATTCTAGAATTGTAATAATAATATTAATCATAGAAATAAACTTGCGTATAGTTGTATACATTATAATGATGATAATTAAATAATGTAATTTAGGTCATTTGTGAGTAAACAAAAACACAAATTTAGTTCTTTAAATTATCATACCTAGTTAAATTAGGTATCCTCAAAAAGAAACGTAGAACTTAATTATTATTTGTGTAGGTATACATTCCTCTAATATAAAACAGTATAATATCAAAAGTTTTTATAATTATTTTAGTGTCTTTTGTGTCAGTATTATACATCTGTAAATAAATCATAAATACGTTAAGACAATGCGTATAGAATAATAATAAATTATATAATTTGATTTGTATTTAGTTTCTTAAACACAGGACGTATGCCATATCTCTTAACACATTTTATTGATAAAAACAATAAGAAACAATTATATTAATTTAAGATTCTGAGTGAATATTATAGAGATACATAAATAAGAATTGTTATAACCATTTACAGATATTATTATTTTACGTATTGAAGAATTTAGGTATTTATTCATTTTAGCAGATATTAATTTTATTTATTTTGATGTGATTCGAAAATATAATTCGTGGGGATCAACTTTTTCAGATGATAATGGAGACAGTCTCTTCCCCGATATTGACCCTTACAAATTAACTTTCGTTAAAATATAACATAATTATCCGTGGAAACTCATTTTTGCCTTTGCTCTTCCCAGGTCTGTTGTAATCTAGGAGCGGATTAAGGGAGGTGGCTGAGTAGACTGTAGTCCAGGGTCCCCACTGATTTATAATCATTTAACAGTAAATATAGAAAAATGTATTTCATTAAAAATGTACACAAATTAAAAAAAAATAAATGGAACTTTATTTTTCGATTTAAAATTAAATTTTCGTTAAATAGGTTAATTTTTTTTGTGTATTTTATGTATTATTGCACTAGGTAACGTATGTAATGTGCCTTATTTTTAATAAATAAGAGTTGTTCTAGTGGCTATTCGCTGTATAAAATATAAAGGTTTTTGTGCCGTCCGCCATCGCCGTGCACAATTTATGGGAAGTAACAATATATCGAATATGCGTTACTAAATAGGTACCTTACCTAACCTATACACGTGGGTTGGGATTTTAGGTACTTCAAAAGTCATAGTAATATGATGGTCAACGAATTCTACTTCAAAAACAACTATCGGTAATATCATCGTTTGGACGTAGTACAAAGGGTAGTGAATATTTATAGTGTTGACACTTCACAAATCACAAATGTAAAAGTACTCGAATTTTTTTTAGAGACTATTTCAGTTGTTATTATCAATTAGCAAATGGTGTTATCGTTTTCTACAAATTTAAAAATGGAAGAATCGTATAATTGTCATAAAATGTATTGTCCTGTTGACCTGTTTATTTATTTGGGGTCACCACTTAGCTAAATCTGCTCCTGCTGATACCTGTCATCGCTCTAGACTCTATAGTAGTATAGTCTCTAGTCGCCACTAGAGAAATAAGTATAATTTAGCAACAATAAAATAATATTATAATATTATAATATAACTATTTACGCGTACGTATGAAGGCTTTCCAAAAGGATGTCGACTATGGAGGTCTTCAAATACAAGAAGTTGATTCGTATGGACTAAATAGGTATTTTTTGTAGGAAAATTACTATTGGAAAAATCGGTTAAAACAATTTAGGTCATTAAATTAATTTATTTGATTTTATGATGTTTGTCATAGCCACTTTGGAAAATTGATCTTCTCACGAAAAGTTATCCATTCCATGAAGTGTAAACAGCTTTTTACACTTTGTAGAATACGGAAATATTTAATGAAAATAAGGTCAGTTCAATTTGACATCGTGTAAATTGACAACAACTGTAACATTTTATTTTATGCTGGGTTCCCTAAAAAATAAGCACATGCTTTGGATTTACATGCACTTTTTTATAAACAACTTAGGGACCCCTGACTTCCTGATACCTTTTTACGACTTTGATGGATTCACATAAATAGTCATTGATTATTAAATAATTAAATAATTTCTCATCATTAACCTGAATTTATGAAATGTGTAGATTTGATATTGATATTATTGTATTAATAAAATGTCGTATTCAAATATATTATATATAGTTACTGTATAGATTTGAGTGAAACTGGTCAAGTTGTATTAGGTCAGGGGTTCCCAAGTTGTTTGTGTAATAGTAAATTATAGGTACTGCAATATGAACGATGTGCTTGCTTTAAAGGTAGGTATTGTACTATAGTATGAAATGCCACAGCTGTATTACAATTTACAACTCAATCCCCTGCTCCTGCATTAAATGCTTTAATTGTACATAAATTAAAACAAATTACTCTGGAACTATATAGATTTATTTTTTTAAATAAGTATTTTTTGAAAAATAATAATTTTTTATGTTTAATTTGACGTATCTTTACATAAATACAACGTATATTTATTTAAGTTGAAAATCCTGCATGACATTAAATATTAATTTTGTGTGATGAATGTATTATTTCATAAACTGAATGACCACTCTGAGAAAAAATTACATAACTAGAGTGACTATTTCATGGAAAGTAAACATTTGGTGATATATTTTATTATTTTAACAAATGTGAAAAAGACGTTTCCATTTCATGACATTTTACAATGATTTTACTACGAGTTTTAGGCATAGAAATAAAAATTAAAACAATTAAACCACCGAGTAAAACATCATTTCGATAACTGAAGTTCTTTATTTATATGGAAGACTTGATGACACACAGAAGGTTATTAGTAGTATGATTTGGACAGTTCTGAAACCTGATCCTGCTGATCCAGCTGGTGGCGGTGGCGGGCGGCGGGTAAGTTAAAACGATCTAGGACAAATGGACGTAGCCGTTTGGACGTGGGGACAATTGAACGTCAAAAAAATATAATCGACATTTTAAATCAGTAAACAAAATTAATAAGTTATTTATATTTATTATAATATTTATGCGTCAAACAAAAACTAATGTACAAATTATTTATTATATAAAATATTAAAATTAAAAATGTATCCAAAACAATTTTTTATTACAACTATAGGTACACTAGCAATTAAAATACAATATCAAAACAATTTATTTATAATAATTATTATAATACGTCCAAAACATAATATATAAAATATCGAAGAAATTTTTTTTTATATTAATGCAGAGAAATATTTTGATAAGGTTCGATAGTATACGATACCATTAGTTATATTATGAACATATAATATCAATGGTTTTATAATTTATAAGCATAAACCAGAACTATTTATTGTCCAATTGTTCCCAAGTCCAAACTGCTACGTCCATTTGTCCCTCTTCGAAGTTAAAAGAATCAGCATGATCAGCAGGATCAGCAGGATCAGGTTTCAGAACTGTCCAAATCATACTACTGTTATTAATTAAGTATTTAAATTATTTAAATTACTTATTACTATGGTTTTATTCAATTAAAACAGAAAAATAAATTACATACAGAATTTTTAGAAAATATTCATTGTTTTTATGTATTTTTCCTTTTGGAATTGTGGGCTGGGAAGAAAATATGGATTTCCATTGCCGTCTTTCAGGGTATACATACCTATAGTCAAGTTTGGTAATTGGTCATTAATATATTATTTTTTTTTTTTACCCTTATACTAAAGCTTACAACAGAAAATTCAAAAATTGTTTTTGATGAACGCATATTTGCTATATGATACGTTTGTAAGACGGATAAAAGTCATAAGTCTTAGGTCATAACTTATAATTTCGCATAACATTTGATTTTCTATCTATTTTCGAAGTCTACTATTTATGCATGTACTATGCATTATGTAGGTATATAGGAACTTTGAATTTTTTATGTTCAAAATTTAATATAATATTTTATCCTATTATCAGCTATAGTCGTTGATTAGCCATTACTTACGTATTAGTTATTATAGTATGGTTATTACTAATTACAATTAGAAATACAATTTACTAGTACATTAAATCCGAGGTACATCGATATAGCGGCGTACCTTATAAATTCAGGTTTTTCCGATAATTTAGTTTACATAGAGTTATGAGTATTTTTAGATTGCGATATTTCATACACTCGAAATTAGGAAAAAAAAATTGAATTACCTTAAAAAACCGACATACGAACAAGGATAATGTTTTTATATCATTACGTTTCATAATAGGTCGATTCGCTCTAATTTTTTAAGTAACGAGTTGTACTGCTGAGCGTAAATTTGGTATGTTACGCACTTGTAAGACGGAAACAACAAATGCGGATGTGGCGTCCTCCTCTTAGTGGTTATTACCATGCTATATTGCTATTTATGCCATATCGTTTATTGAATTACAAATTTTAAGAACAGTGTATGGGCACTCAATGCCCAATGGTGATCAGTATGAAAGTATGATAACACTATGATAACAAATCTGCTTTTCTTAGGTGACAACCTTATATGTGTATCGTACAGTGGCGTAGCCAGTGAGGAGGCTGAGGGGGCTGCCCCCGAAATGTTAATAAAATTTAAAAATTATTTAATAGTCCATGGTATTCGATCAAAAACTAAACAACCACTGTGTACAAAATTGATCAGCCCCCCCCCCCCCCCGAAAAAAATCCTGGCTACGCCACTGGCATCGTACATTACTGCAGTATGAGTAGATTCGTCATTTCCACGACTGAAGTATAAATGTACAATTAAAAATTATAGATAGGATTGATCCCATTTCCTAGCCTAGTTATTTACGTAGTCTGTCGTTCTAGAATCTCGTAGCGTTGGTAAGTAAGTTGGTCCTGAGTGCTGCTCTGCCCCAGATCCTGTCGTCCTAATCCTTGTGTTTGAGTACGTCTTCTACCGTCTGTTAGAAGCCTGATCTGGCATATGAATATGTGATGCAGCATCAGTCATCGGCAGTCGGTGAAGTACCCAGATGCTAGGAGATATAATCGACCTTTGTATAGGTATGCTTAGAAATATAGTTTCAAACTCTATACCTACATGACTTATATAGTTATTTATTATACGAAGACATAAAAATCAGTGCCCATACTTGTCTGTGCAACGCGGCGATCGTTATTTCGTATCCGAGTCCGGTGCATGATGCGTGACAAACCCATTAAAAATATTTTTTTTTAAACTATGTTGGTTGATTGTTTATTTTTGCCTAAAATAACAAATAATAGTCGTATTAATCGATACATGTCTGAGTTAGATTAGGTTAAGCAAGTCAATTATTAATTTATCAATTATAGATTATTGAACATTTTTATAAGTACTATGGGATTTTTTCAAATAAAAAAAAAATCTTTTCATATTTTCAAGTATACTTTGGTAATTTTGATTGTATATTTTAATAATTTTTGTGCAGAAAGTCCCGAACCCAGTATTAACATATAGCTTTAATATTTTAAGCATACATATCATAATACATAAATGTTTTTTAAAAGGGGTTTGAATGGTTTGATTATGTTTTATATGAGGACTTAAATCTTCTTAATCATATTACTTATCAACGTAATAATATATTAATAAACAACCAATTATTAGCAAATCTTAAGTGAATTAAAAACTGCTCTGCTTACGTTTCATTACAATTTATGCTATATGTTTAGTAAAAAAAATAAAACAATAAACAGTTAACTTAGCTTTTAAGTTTTAATACAATTAATTACTCTTATAACATATACTAAAGTAAATATTTTAAATAAGGAACGTAATATTATTATTATGAACGAACTATATATATGAACTTATAGTCAAGAATTAAAGTTTTTTTAAATCTATGAAATTTAAACAATTTTTAACTTCTGTGCTTGACTTTATTTTTACATTTTAAATTAACGACGAGACGTTGAGAAACTAGTTCCTAATATTTACCCAGTATTTCTGTACCCAAGACTATACCTATTGCCTATACTTATATTATGCAGTATGCTAGTATGCAGGGAATACATAAATAGTTCTTATTTTATTTTGTATTATTTTTATATTTTAGTTTAGTATTATAAGTTGTTTAGTAATTTATAAATTGTATTGGATTTTAATTATTATAACAATTATAATTACAATAATTATGGCTGAGAAATTTCAGATTTATTTTCGATTTAGGTCTTTGCATGTTTCCAAGAACCTTTAATTAATTATATAAGGTTATAATTGAAGTTTATTTTCTATTATTAAATGTTAAGATGTATATAAAAGAACTTGTAAAGATAAGTAATAAATATAATGTTTGAATATAACATTATTTCATTTTTAAGTAAGAACAATAAACATAGGTAGATATTGTATTTTTTATAACTTACAAGTTATATATAGGTGACCAACATGAATATAGTTTTTTAATTATACAAAAATTTACTTGGAATTTTTGTTATGACCCAAGGTTAATTAATTTTTTGCTGATATTAGTGATATTAACTTGTTATTTTTAATTTATAAATATTTAACAAATGTACGAACATAATTAAATTATAATAATTAATAACGTTAATTAAATATTTGTTGAGCTGTACTATTTTGAACTAATTAAGAATAATAATTAATTAATAAAACCTCAATGTATACAGCATCAATGCTTTTTCAGTTTACAAAATTAATAGACAATAAATATAGTAGGTAAGTAAAATGTATGTATCTTATCGTGAATTTAATCATGACTATAATTTTTGGATTTTGTTTGCAGTTTTCAGTATTAAATTATACGAGTACCTACATGTGGATAAGTCGTTCACTCGTTCAGCTAATGTTTAGCTGTTGAAGTTAAATTATAATTTTCTAATGAAATATCACTTGAAAAAAAAATATTATTATAAAAATTATTGGGTACCTATATTATTATATTGCTTTGCACTATAAGACTTGCTATTAAATAGTATAATATCCTTATGCCTTATTATTTTACATAATATCTAATGTCTTATTACTTCCTTAAATCTAAATTACAGAATTGTTCACAATAGGTATTTCATGGGCTCTTAGAACTGTTTTAATGTATTTCTTGATTATTGAGCTTAATATTAAGCATGAAGTTTGAATCTTTAAAATTTCGTGTATTTACTCTTTCTTAATCAAGAAGCAATACATTTCGCAAAATGTTTGGGATTCATATTCAACCCCTTTAAAGTATTTGAATATTCGTCGTAGCTTGCTTGCTTCCTGCAGCTTTTCATATTGAATAACAGTATAACACGGTGAATATGAAGTAAGTAGGATCACCCTATTCGATATATTTCTTTCTGTTGCAATATATTGTCATTTTCACAATTTTTTATTTATTAGTTGGAGTTTAAAAAAAATCATGTAATCATTTAAATATTATTACAATATTATCTACATAAATTATGTAATGTTTCTTCGTCAAATTTTGAAATGTGGATAACATTTTCTTTTTAGTCTAGAATAAATGCAAACGGTGCACGTTTATTACTTATTTCGAATAAATAAGTGTGTTGATGAAGTTTAATAAATTGTTTTACTACTTTAACAGACATTATTAAATTATTTTAAAGTTATATAATCGTACTATTGGGGTTTCCGAAAAATGTATACCATTTACGACATGGAATACAATTTTTTAGTCAATTTTACTGCAAAAATAGTGTTCATAAATTTGCATTTTATTATAAAAAAATGTATGATATTTTTTAAGTCCAAGGTTGTGTACCTACATAATACGGCCTTGTCCTTAGTTTTGTTTAAGAACATTAAAAAAAAAAAAAATGATATAACTCAATTTTGTTCGATGCCAAATTATAAATAGACCTGATGGAAACATCGAGAAACGTCCAAATTTACTTCTTAAATGTTTAAAGTTTAAATTTGTGAATAATAACAGTTATTATGTGTACAATTTGAAAAAGTTAAGTATTAGTCAATCGTCGGTAATCCAATGTCACCTAAAGAAGTACCTAACTTACATAGTAATAGTATACACAATAAACCATAAATCCATTAGTTCAGGATTCAAAATCTGGAAAATAACTTAATATTCGTTTCGTTGGGTTTTGAGTGTATCAGAATCCCCATCGCTTTGAAAGGGTTACCGAGACGCCGTGTGCATACTTTTGCTTCGATGCAGGGAATTACGAATAATTAATGTTCCATCGTATGCATGAAAATAATGGAAAATTAAAAACGTTCAACGTCCTATTTAGGAAAAATTAATATTATATCTACACAAACAGTGATTTCAGCGAACTGCGAAGGAAGTGACCAGCCGGCAGTGACGTAACGCAAAATCATCACCTACACGTATAAAAAAACCAAAATATTACTTATACAACAGTAAAAAAACGATATCGAAATAACGTTTGATATCTTTTTAACGTTATAATTTTATATCTTATGTAGGTACCTAACGATAAAATAAATATAATTTTTGAGACCTATCATTGGGAGGTTCGATGACGCGCATACAGTGTTACGTACAAAAACGCGAAACCAGATCGGTTTTTTTTTTTTACTTTCCTGTAATATTATTTTATTTTATGTTATTATTATATTCCACTGCGGAACGTCGAAAACCGTTTTCCCCTTCGCCACCGATGATTCGTCCTACCCACCAACGACCATCGTCGACACCGGTGTGTGTGTGTGTGTTAGCGTTTGCACCGCGCGCACGATCGACTTGGGACCGTTCGGTGGCGGTGGCGGCGGTGGCGGTGAACTTGGTGAAATTTCCGGTTGCCCGTCGTCGCCGCCGCCGCCGTAGTGCCGTCGTATACACGACAGACACCACCGCTACCACCACCATTCACCAGCGCCACCACCGCACCACCGCCGCCGACAAGAGATTCCGAACGTTATCGGCCGCCACTAGCTACGATAAAAACGGCGACGAAAAATTACCGACATCGTTTGCCGTTCGAATATCGCGTGCGGGTTTTTTTTTAACGTCAGAGCGTTCGCAGCGGACACGGTGACGATTATCTTTCGGGTTTTATCGTATCGTCTTGAATGCCATGATACAATAAAATTCATTAGTATACATTATTATTTAACAATCACGCATCAAGATCACATAATATTGCAGCGAGTGCGGATTTATATTATCATCAACCCGTACGGGTGTACGGTAATAAACTTTGGCGTACGGTCGCCGACGACGGGTGGTAACACTGCTGGCCGTATATATATGTGTTGATCGTCGTCGTCGTCGGCGGCGGCGGCGGCATGGTCCGTCCGTTTCCTAACTGAAAACAATGGCGGCAGTCGTATGACGCGTCTCGATTCGGCACACCGTATGTTGCTCCGCCGTCCGCTTTACGCACAAGCGATTTGTTGATTTTCATCGCGAATTCGATCGAATACTGGTCCTGTGATTTGTATTTATTTGAATTTTTTGATCCTGGTGCGTATACCGACCGTGTGGACGTAACGATTTTTGCGTAATAATCGTAATATAACAATAATAATGACAGTTTATCGGTGGCGATACCGACGACAACCTGTACAGACACCTTAGATCGGCTAAGTTCGATCTCTGTATCGATAAGTGTATGTGTGAGTGAGTGTTTGGCACACGGTGATTGATTTTTGATTAATCATTGCAACCATCGATCCATTCAAGACTTATCACAATGTACGTCGACCTGACGTGAACACGGACGCAATCATCAACGACCGTCCGCTGGACCACTTTTAATGTTGACGAGTGCGTATCACTATTTTGATTCCTTTTAACGGTCAATTTTTGATATTTCATTCGGCTATTCACTCTACCCAATATTAAAGTTAACGTCACGTTATCGTATTGCTCAAATTTCGTAAAATATAGACTTTACAGTCAGTAACCAGTTGATGGTATCTTGTTATCAGTTGTTGTTTATGTTGCTCATCATTTTAGATCTTGATTATGTGTTCTAATATTTAACATTGTTTGTTACATTACTGTTTAATATTTAGTGTAGAAACCTGTTGAATAGTCTGTAATCTAGGTTTCTTCAACAAATTGTTTACCATTACAGATAACCACCAACCAGCAATATTTATTTACCAGTTTCTTATCACTGTTAGGTGTTAAAATTCTAAAAATATATCTTAGTATCAAATAATTAAGTCATAGAACATTTTTACCTAAATTAGTTAAATTTTTTCTAAAACATTTTTAAAGTAATAATTTTTAGATATTATAAAATAAAGTCTGTATAATATATTGTTCTTTTCTAAGTGTGAATTATTGATTTGTTTACAATTTTTGTTTTGTGGGTTCTAGTGCAAATGTGAGTAGCTGATCAAATTCATTCTACTAAACTGGCGAGCTACCATCTGAATTGCGGTCCTGAAGGATTGGACCAAGGTGCATTGTTAGGGGGCGGCTGTGGTGTGTTGCAGCAACAATCCGCCGCCCCCGGCATGGCCGATGTCGTTGTCCATAAGCGACAAGCGGTTATTGACAGACTAAAAAGACGAATGGAAGGGTACAGGAGGCATAACCAAGACTGCGTTCCACGCTATAGCAACGCATTCGCAGAACAGCAAAATGTACAAGAAACATTAATGCTCAAACAAAAGTACATGGAAACAAAGACCAAAAGGAACGTTAAAAAGAATGACAAAAAACCCATGGAAAATGGCAATACTATGCCGGTAAGTTTATACACATTTCCTTAAATACCTACTTATTTTTAGTTAGGTATAGGTGAATTTCATTATTTTATTTCTTAAATATTTATTTAACTATCATTTTTAAAAATGTTATGTTAATTTTATATACACTTGCTTAGCACAGTACTTATCTAGGTACAGAGGTACATACTTAATTTTGGTTTAGCCTCCCTATTAGTTTATTTTATCAACATTTTTGAATAATTGTAGCTACCTACTTCTTAAATAATAATTAATTTCTGGACACAGAAATGTTTATAAAGGTTTCATAATCAAACATTTCAAGGTTGATAATTGCTGATTATGGTATATTCTGGGGACTTGATGATTGATGTTGTGCTAAAAGTACAGATAAAATTCTTATCTAGCAAAATAGCATTTCTATATTTTTCAGCATACGGTATTAAAATCAAATATGTACAATTTAATTTAAACCTAAATTACACAGTAGTATCAATTCATAATAATAATTATTGATCGATGATAATCATATGCAAATATAATAAATAACAAGAGAACCGTAAGGATTTTTAGTACCATTGAAATTAAAATTTAGATTTATACCTGTAATATTTGCCAGAGTAAAGAGAAAATTTATCTTTGAGTGAAAACTAGTATTCATTGGTTTTTTTAATTAGTTAAATTGGTTTTTTGAGGTCATTTACCCTAGTACCCTGGCAAAAAAATAAAATTGAATTATTTATTGTTAATGAGAAGAACTAGGAAAGGAAAAATGTGACCATTGAAATTTGTAATTTACAAAAATGATATGATAGTGTTCATCGACTATATTGATGTATGCTTTTTTTAAGCAAATTCAATCAGATTAGTTGTATTCTCTCAAGTATTGCATTTTATCTTTGTTCTGTATCTATTTTTATGAAAAAATTGATTCGAGTATGAGTGTAAATTTAAAGTTTATTGTTGGCTTTTTTTTTAGAGTTTTTTCTGGTTTAATACATTAATAGGTACATACAGTGTTAAGTGAAGAAAAAAATTGTATATTTAGTGATTTTAATGAGTAGAACAAAACGTATGAAGTATTTGTTGAAGCACTAACATTTTTTTTCGTCAGAAAGAAACTATTTTAATTTGCTTATTATGAAATCATCGATTAACTGTATAATTTCATGGCCAGTTTCCTGAATTCCTAATTTTAAATTGCGAAAATTTGATTTTGCAAATATAGTTTCTACGACATTCTTAGTTTCTTCGTGATTAATTTGATTTAATATTCAAATCACAACCGATGTAAAATTCAATATTTATTGGAAAAGTAAACTCCTTAGGTTTTTTTAAATGTACCTAGATCATTTTCATTTACATCTTAATGTACTGCATTAAACATTGGTTACCAATATTTATGTCATTGAACGATCGTTTAGTGTCCTGTAGTAAACTTTAAACAAATTATATGGAAAAAAGAAAAACTAGAAGTAATGCAGTAAAGTATTTCACGTGGAGATGGCCCAGTTAGGATAACAATGCTCCCGTAACTGAGCCCCGTACAGTTACTTATCGGTGAAAGGAAACTATGAGCTCGGACGAAATCACAATCTTTAGAGTAAAACAAATGGACATGCGCGCGTTGCTGCATCGTGTGTAATATTCGTTCGAATGGAAATTTGTATTTTATTTTTATCATCTAGCGCTTAACAATCTCTTTTTTAAAATAACATACAATATATATATATATATGTGTGTATTTGATATTAAATTGCTCGTCAGTACATTTTTCACAATAGCTTATCTGCAAACAAAATAATTATAATTCTCGATGTCGTCGTCGCGCACTGTTTGCGCAATTTGAATATTTTTTTTTAGATAACAACATGTGACAAAAAAAAATTTAAACAAGAAATGAACACCGAGATAGGTATGACTTGTATATATTATATATTATATATTTATATCCGAATACAATAATTGTTTGTGATTGGTTAACGGTACGGAATAGCAGTGGTGACTATTATTACGTACACTATAATAATTAATAATACGTATTGCTACGTGAAATTCAGCTTATCTGTTTTAGATTTTGCCCTTGAACGGCTAATAGTAGAACATTAACAATGGTTTTTTTGTTAAATGTATGAAAAGTGTTCAGCTTCGAGAAAATAATAATGGTAATAAATAAACATTACAAACGTTGAAAAACCCCGGCGTGAATGTGTTCGTGAATTTGCTGTTGTTGTTTACGCTATGTGAGAGAAAGAGGGCGGGCGTCGGCGATACACTTGTGACTCGGACGTTAACATCCAGATGGCGTACTGTTCGGAAATTTCGTACTTTATTAATAAATCATTTCCTAATCGCGAAACACCATAAACCCAACAAACGGCACAAACGTCGATCCCTTTCTCTTTTGGATTCTTATTCGGTCTATGTAGCCGCGTACAATGACAAAACAATGTATTACAATGTATGTTTTACATAATATTGTACGAAATTGATAATGTTATAATAACATTATATATATTATTATAATACGGTAAGACTGCAAACGACTAACACAAATTTACGTTCGTTTACATTGATAAATCTCAACATTTGTAGGTTACGTGCGCAGCGACGTCGTTTTTATTAACGGCAGTCCTTCGATTCCAATATTATTATTTAGCGATAAGACCGTCGCGCCGCCAGTCCATTGTTATCGTCGGAAACACGCAATAATAATATCATCCTTGCAGGTGGCTCGTAAACACATTTGCGCCAACGCATATTTAATAACAATCTATACTTATTTAATAACAGGTAATTTTTCTATCGGCTGTAGTCATATTTTTGTCACCGTGAATGTTCGTCGAACACATTTTTATCGAAGATTTTTTTTGTTTCTGGGAAACGTACACCCCCTGGTGTACATATTAATATTATATTATACAACCAAAGTAGAATAAATTATTCGATCTCCCAATGTGGTACTAAAAACAAAACCGATGCGTCGGCGCAAGTAGAGGAGAATAGAAATTTTCGATACGAGAAAAAAAGTGGCAAAGTCAAAAGTCCAAGGCCGGGCGCCGCGCGAAACGTATTTTGTATAATATAATTGTGCGCGACGATCGCGAGAGGTAACCGGTTAACGGCAGCGGCGAACGGGCGAAATGCATTGCGTGCGAGCGATCCCGTTGCTCGTGATTGACATGTGCCCCCTCCCACCGCGGACGGCCAACCGTAACCGCCGCCGTTACTTCGCCCGCAACCGCAGCACTGGCAGCGGTGGTGTAATAATCGGTTCGTAATATAACCGACGGCACACGACGACTACTTCGCACGCACACACCACTGCACCGCGAGCGGTGTGGGAACGCGTTGACGCGCGCAACGCTCGCAAGTGGCCGTCAGCGGCGGCCGCGCGACGTACGCTGTGCGCGCCCACGCGCCGCCGGTCGCGCTCGCGAGCGAATGGTTTGACGGAGACGCGTAGACACGAATATCTGCTGGTACCGGAATGAGAGTAACGTGTTTTTACTCGTCTTGAGGATTTTCGGTTTTTGTCGTCGGGCGTCGTTGCGGGATAAGTCCGTATCGCGCCAAAGTTACGGCAACAAGTTGCGCCCCGGCGACGCCACCCCAATGCCCCACCCCCGTGACACTTTGTGCCTTGCGTATTTTATGCCTTATAATTATACACGTTTAGGCTGATTTCTTTTATAATTTTTCCACTGATTCTTTATCTTGCTGCTTGTTCGTATTAATTCATCGGTCGACAATTTTAATATTTTAGAGGCAATAATATTGTCTTAATATTCTTGTTATTATTATAGTTATTACTGTTACTTTCGACTACCCGTAGGTGGTGGTGGTCTATGCTCCTCGATGCTCTGTTATTCGATTTTTATTTTAACATCGTTGCATAACATTAGAAAATGTTGCGTTTTCCGTCGGTTTGCCTACTCAATAATTAAAGACTGATATTCGATAATTGGCTTTTATATTGTTATTGTACTTGTGCTCGTTTCTGAAACACCATTGTATAACTAGTTACCTTGGAACGATTGAAGAGTAGACGTCATGATATAATCCGTGCGTTTATTTGTCGAATGATGTGTTGGTGTTGGCCGTTATATTCCATGTGAAAGTCTAAATCAGTACAACAACAGGAGACGAATAGCAATTTAAACAACGAAATTGTCAATAATATTGCTATTATTCCTTTTAAATTGATACCAACCTACTTACCTACACCATAATATTAAAACGCTTTGAAATAAACTTCTCATCAATAACCTATACGTTTTTCCTCTTTACCGTGTGCTTTCGTATGCACGTGTTCTTCTTAGCACACTATAATGGCCCCCCCACGATGCTATTATTCCCACATAATTGTTCTTATATTTTACTTTTTATTATGTTTTTTATATTTATAAATCGTTATCATTTAGCAGCATTTCCAAGATTTCCTTTTCGTGTGCGCCCGTTTGGAAACGCCTAGCGTATTACAGCCCATTTCAGGCTAGTGTATACGTGTGAAAAGTCCTTCAACTTAGGGTTGGAATATCTATCCAAAACCGCACTGGTTTTGTACAAACAAAACACTAAATATAAAAATAATCGCGTTATGAGAATTCGTATGATATTATTGAGACTTGAGCTAACACTGATGCGCTATCGTATGTTCTGTAATAGGGCGACGAGAGGTAAGATTATGCAAATGTCAAAAGCGCTGGATTGATATTGTTTTAAGGGTGTCGAAAAAACTTAACTATAATGAGTACTTTTTCCAACAACTACATCATATCACAATGTGATGTACCATGCACATCATATTATAATTATCGGGTTACGAATTATAATTGATAACTTTAAAAGTTATAACCGACTCGGCTGCGAATATTTTCCAGGGGAGTCTAAGCTTATACGTAATGCAATGGCTATTCTTTAAAATACAAATTTTGCGAAATAGGTACGTGTATTATGCAACTATGATTTTGAACAAACGATTTACTGCAATATTGCGTGCATCATAATACTACGATTCCAGTGAAAATCGATCGTTTGAAAAAATATTACGCCTCTACTAGAAAGTTAAGCGGTCTTCGGGAGACAGAGCGTTACTGTACTTAGTCTATTGCGGATGGGTTGCCTGTGTGGGAGCAAGTCCTTGAAGCGTGGACTTCATGTTAAATGACTTCTACATTTTCTATTGTGAACAATTATAATTAAACATAAAGAAAATAATATCTTTTTGAAAAAATCGCTCCGCGTCGTATTATACACATGTGCGTATTTGTCATCCCGGCAGCGTCGGTGGTGGTTATTTGTTTGTTTCAAGGGTGTTTAACCCTCTGGATTATTCGTACGGCGGCGTGGCGGCGATGGTGGTCTCGGCCAAAGGTGAGGTGGCGGCGGGGTGACGCGGCGGCGAGGGAGGTGATGCCAGCGAATCGATACCGATCTCTCATTCTCTCTCTCCTACACCCGTTCAGCGTCACCCCTACCACCACCGTAGCGTGTTGTTCCGCTCATGTAATATCGGTGGCCGGCGCGCGCGGGTGGCCGCCACCGCCCCCGTACGGCCGAACTCTCCGCCGCCACCGTGATTTTGACGTACGTATACGCCACCGTCGCGCGCACGTTGTGGACGCGCGTGTCCGCGATGTCGCCGCCAATACCACCGCGCTCACCCTTCAACCTCACCCTGCACCGCTCTCCTACGACGCGCCACTGCGGCACTTAAAATGTGTGTGGTGGGTGTGTGGGTGTTTGTTGTAAGTTATACATATTATAGCAACATGCATAGGTATGCGAGTAAAATGAGTAAACCTGTAATAGTAACCAATTGGCGGGATAATTCGATAACGTTGTTGCGTCGCATCAGCAACGCACGACCGCGATACCGTTATCTATACACCGTCCGCGACTCGTAGGCCATCATCGCTGTGGTGTATCTCTCGGCGTGTGTGTACACTTCGATTTGATAACGTTTAGCCAAACTAAAATACGAGCTAAGAAAAATATGTATAAGACATCTTAACCGTAGATCGACGCAGTGTAATGAGAAAAAAATTATCGTTATAGCAGTATAGTTAGTCCCGCTGTGCACAGGTGTTCCGCGTTGTACGTTTGTAGGTCGATATTATTACGCGTTGCGTAAAATGACGTTATCAGTAGACTGTAAACGTTTATAAATTATAACGTTTGTTTTCTCGACTGTTCCGTTTCAAATTTAATAAGCACATATATATTGTATGTGGCTGGTATTGATCGATCTTGCGAAATGTACTTAGCAGTTAGCGGTTTAGTCGACGTTTGGCGTCTACAAAAATCGATAAATTCGCACTGGCACTCGTCTGCTGTTGGGATTTTGATAATCGCGTAAACGAGACGGCACTGTGTACGATTATAGACGTTCACACAAAAATTCGGTCTATTCAAGAGTTGTATTTGTGGCATTGAAATCTACTTCAGATAGATTTTAACGTGTCGTGTATAATAATATCATAATCATCGCAGTGAAAATGTTATTTAAGCAATAAGCTTAGGGACCGTTTCGTTTCCAGAGGACTTCTTCCCCCTTTTATTTAATAAATTAATCGATTTTTGTTTTGGTATACTGGCTACAGCCGTAAGTAAGTGAGTAAGTAAGTGAGCTTGGTGTTGTGTGTAGTGTGTGCGCGCGCGTTAGGGTGTGTGTGCGTGTTAGCGTGTGTGTGTGTGCGTGTGCATGTCGGAGGACCGGCGGCCGAGACAGGGGACAGATGCGATCGCGTTCGGTCGCCGTCGTCTCTCCTAACAGCCGCCATCGTCGTCGTCGCCGCCGTATGTCGCCCCTGAAAATGTTTCGTCGATCATGACTACTATCCACGGGTGTTTCGACGACCTCTCCGATCTCGTCGGCGTGTGTCATACACTCCCCTCCGGTGCAACAACCACCGGCGGGGGTTAGCGAGAGCGTCGAAATGGCCCTATACCGTCTTTGAAAGATTATGTTTATTATTATTTGTCTGGAAACGTCGTCGTCGACGAGTATTATCATTATTATATTATTCAGATGGTTCGTAAAACACCTTTCGGCATTGTAATACGTATAATATACTTATATAATATAAGGTCGTGTTTAAGGGGAACGGTCGATTTCCGGTGCACCGGTTCCTCGGCCACATAATATTCACGTCGACATGAAACTATACGCTTAGGTGTTCATCGTACATCATATCGTTCATGTGTGCGACTCCCTCTCTCTGTGTGTTTTATGGCTACCCGGCGTTGTTACGCACTCATCGGTATACCGTGTCTCTTCGCATTGTCATGTTTGTAGGTTTTTTGTGTGTAGACAAGATAATATAATGTGTGTGTGCTCAAGACCTTGAACTTGTGTTCACCCCAAAACTGTAGCATGCATAATCAAACAGGTATACTGCAGTGTGTCCGGTTATTTTTTATTTTGTTCGTTTGTTTTCTACTTAATATAATATATTCCGCCGGCGATGTGTCGTCCGTTTGTGGTGTGTCGTAAGAGTATATATATATATTATACTATATATTAGACTTAATTGTATTTGCCATTTGGAGACGCGTTTTCACCCCTGGGTTTGGACGTCAAGTTTATTTGGAGCGGGTCACTAGTTTTTGAATTCGTCGAATTTCCCTCCCCCGCCTTCTTTAGTTGTTAAAATGTTTTGGAATGTTAAAAAAAACTTTGATATGATATCCTCAAAAAATAAAAATAATTTTTCAAAGATTCGTAGTTTTGCCAATATTTGTTATAAAATATTTCGGAACATAACTAAACTATATAAATAAGCAAACCAACGCAGCAAAGCTTAAAATAAAAACAATTCGTCTGCCGTGAAGTCTCCGAGAAAAGCGTACGTGTGTGTATGGTGATAAATGAGTAGTTGTGTATATTATTACATATATATCGCTGTTATCTTATTGAAGGCCGTTATCGATAATCCGGACAAGGTTAAAAGTCGCACGCGCTACAAAAGAGTGTATAGTGTATACAGTTCTGTGTCACTATAAGTGCATATAATACAATATTTATGTACGAAGTGATCTTTGATCCGGACGAGAGGAATAAAAATTGAAAAGGAAAACGGCTCTCTTTGGTGTCGGTTTGTGTTGTACCCGTGTGGGTCTAGAAAAAAGAGATGGATCTGTAGTACATGCGGTGCGTGTGTTTGATTAATGGTCGTCAATACGGACATAAATAAATTAAAAACCACTCGCCGAAGAGAAGATAAGCGATTTTCGATAAGCCATTGATGTGTTTTTGAAAATACTTACGAGAAGAACGGACTACAGCAGCATGGTACACACTACACACGTACCTCATATTTTTTTCAAATTATTTAAAATACATACAATAATGCGAAATTTACGATAAGACAGAAGTTATCTCCTTTTTTCTCGAATCTCGATGGAAATAATTTATAAATATTATTATTTATTTGGTCTTTCATATGACGTTCCGTATAGTTAATAATCCCTAGCGTGACACCCACTGATAACGCCGGCAGATGTGTTATCCGAATGAGTGGTGGTCAAACAGCGTTGTGTTCACAGTCCACACATCTTACCCGGTAACGTCATCAGCAGCTGATTACAGCTATTTAATATGGTGTAACGTGCAGTGGATGGACTTTGTGTTTGACGACAATACAATAATATAAAGTACTCGAAAACAAATATTTTATCGTATTTTCTGAAAATTCTATCGATGCCAGTGCCCAGTGGTTTTTACCATGACGTGTATCGTGTATATTGTGTCGCGACTCTCGAAACATACGTCGTATGTGTATTATGCGTCTAGATGTTTGTTTTAGCGTAAGGCACGTCGCATACCTAAATAATTGTCGTCCTTGGAGTGAATGCTTTGCACACTAGTCGTCAAGACTCATGGACAGTTTATAATACCGAATGCGTTTTAATAATAATAATAATAATAATCTATATTTTAATGTAATATGTTTCATGATTTTGATGTTAAATACGTTTCTAAAGCTCGTAAACTATAATAATCGTCGATAGAGTGCAGCTACGAAGCTTTTAAATACTAGTCTTAGTCGTTTACCTCCCTAGCCCTCGCCGTCTTCAACTGTATTCGTGCGTCGAAGTTATATTATTATTATGTGTTACAATACATTTTCACAATAATTCATCAGCGCAATATTTTGCGTCCGCGAAAAAATATGGTTCCAATAAAAAGCATCGAGTATTTTTAAACACTACTACTCCGTGCATTTATTATATACTGGCAACCGTGTCACACACACGCGCTAGCGTATTGTGACCCTGGGTCTGAGATCGCGAGCGATCCTTGGAATTTTACCTTCCAATAATACGTCGTTGTCCGAGCGAAGCTCATCAACATCAGACACACACACACACTCACATTCCTCTTCATTGCGGGTCGTTTATTATTATTATATTATTTTTTCTTTTATTACTCATTCATTTAATTGGTCTCATCGTGTGTATGTGTGTGTGTTTTGTGCTCGCCGGACGTTTGAGCAGTCAGAGCTCTTCTAAAAAAAAATTCATGCTCTTTACATAATAACACACATCATATGTAATATTATATACCATATACGTAATAACAATACTAATATAATGCTCCGGTGGTGGTGGGTGTCGTAGTGGTCGCGAACAAAAAAAAATCGTCTCGAACGCACGCACGTCGTAATATTATTATCATCGTAATAATACGTACGACGGTGGGCACCGTCGTCGCGTCCGGACCACCTGCGCGCGCGACCGGAGAATATTACCGCACCATAATATCGTACGATATTGTTATATTATATTATTTTCAATATAATAATATTGTATAATCTAATATTATCGTGTACTCATAACAGCCGGCGTTGTCGTCGAAACACTCCGCCCGCACGTGCACGGTCATCGGGTTCGCGGCCCGCGGTAACACTGTACGAATAGCGCTCGTGCCTCGCCGCAGTGCAGGCACAGTTTTGTTTTTTGGATCGGTATTATATACCCTCCGCGCGCGCGTTCGGCTCGCTCCATCACTCTCTCAGTCTCTCTCCGACCGTCCGTCACTCTGCCGCCGTTATTACACGCAGGCACCAGACTACACACACACACTACTTCTTTGCGTAACCCCTCCACGGCCGCCGTGTCCGCTTCGGTATAGCGCGCGTACGATTTATTATTATTATTATTATTACTATTATACACACGTATGTGTATATATATATTATGTGGTGTGTGTGTGTACACCATCACATAATGTAATATTGTTCCAGTGGTTCTCAACTGTACGGCGCTATTTATAAACTCCCTCATTGTACCTATTTATTTACAACCCCGAATTCACACCACCCTCTTTCGATGACGACCACCACCGTCGTCAGTAGTTGTGGTATGCAGCGCCGCTCAGGTTTTTATGATTTGTCGGCCTTCTCGGTTACTCGTCGATAGGCTCTGGCTGGAGTCGCGTTTCGGAAATAAGTACACAATCATTATACTATCGTCGTGTGTAGTTGTTGGCCGTACTGCGCGCTCGTGTCGTATCGGTTGTGCAGTAGGTAGGTAGAGGCGTAGAGCGCCGCGGTGTATAATATTTTAGTATAATATGGTATACTTGGGAGTCGATCGCGCCAGCCGATTGCTCGTGATCGTAATAATATGTGCCACAGGATGTGCACCGATGTTGTTGCCGCCGCACTACTCCTGTACACGACACGGCTTGTCCACACACTCACACACGCGTCACGCACACACGCATACACATACGCTCTCGCCTCCGTAGTGTACATCGGTGTGGTATGTCCTTTTCGCTGCACCGGTGGCATTGGTTACGGCGGCGGCGGTGGTGGTAGTGGGGAGGGTCAAATTGTGTACCTTCTCACCTCTCTCACTTGTTGGTGTTCATTGGTCAATGTTTTACGGGTCAAACACCTGCTTTTTTTTCATCCGTCCGTCTCTCTTATGCTCTCCTCTCTCTGCCGCTATTATACTCCCTCGCCGTCGTTTTGTCGTCGTCGTCGTCGTGTATTCTCCTCCGTCTCTTGAGCATCGTCACCGGATGAGAATCTCTCTTCACCGCTGCAGCGAACGCCGAGCGGTGGTGGCAGAGGGAGAAGACTGGCGGGGACGGACCACATATTATACGCGGGCGGCGCGCACATTACAAGGCGTGCAGCTTCAATATTATTGTCTCGTCTGGCCCGTGCGAGACTGCCCTGGCGGCAAAAGAATCCCGCGAGTTATCTGCCCCTCCTCACCTGCCTTGCTACGTCGTCGAAAATTCCACCGGTTATAATGAGACAAAAATTCATCACAAATAAAAAATTGGTTTCGTTCGGTTTTTACGCGTATCCTCGTTAGTTGCAGAATAATATAATATCTTCATGTCGTCGCAGATAAGGTCATACGCGAAAACGTATCACCAACAACGGTGGCCAGAACGCAGACGTTGTTATGACAAAGGTCCTTCTTCGTTGCCCAATTCGGGGCATTATGTTTCCCTCTTCATCGGCTAAGTTGTTTCATCGCTCAATCGTCGTCCTCTTTCGGACGTTTCTATTTTTTTTTGGGGAGGCCTCCGAATCTCCGGTGGATTTTATACTTAACTTCCTCGGAGGTGATGATGACGAGATCGAAATAGAAAGAAATTGCTCGTTTCGAGTTTTTACGGTGTGTGTGTCGCCACCGTAGTTGTGGTGTTATTATTACAACAAAATCCGACACACTCGTCGTTCATACGTCTTGTGTTCTCGTAAACACGGATTGTTGCCAGCAATCGGCCCCGATCGATAATAATATTATCGTTGGCGTCATTAGTCTTATCGGTTTTTTTTTCACAAAAATGTATAGTGATTTATTTTTATAGTGATCCTTGAAAACGGATTCAAGAGAGTAGGATGCTTACTTGCCTCTGCTGCTGTTCTTCCTCTACCTCCTCCCCACGACCCGTCGGCGGATACCCTCCGTCCCCGGTGTGTGTAATCTAATCGGAAACGTAAACGTGACTTCGACAAAGAAAAATGTTGTCACCGTTGTCTTATCAGCTGTACACATGTATAATAATATGTACACGTTTTGTGTGTGTGTGTTTGCGGAGATTCATAAATTAAATTGTTGGTTTGTTTGATGATAATAATGCACGATCTGGAGGGGGAAATGATGTGAACTCTGTGACGAAGACCGAGGTTGCAGTGGTTATTACGTATTTAAGTATATTTATATATTATATAATATGAGATGTGTTTCGGATTCATTTTGACCGAACAAATTGAAATGTTTATTGGCTGTTGAGAAATTTAAAATATCTTTTAAAAGAATCCAAGACAAATAAGTTTCCTACGGGGTGGGAATGTGGGGTAAAATCTTTTTTTAGTTTATTACTATGCAAATATTTTGTTTCCAATCAATGAGTATATGTAATTGACTTTTAAAGTTTATTCGTCTTGAAACGTAATTTTGTATTTTATAGAATCTAAATATTTTTTCTTTGGACATTAATTTATTGATGTTTTCGTTTTTTGTGAATCAAATTGATAAAAATAGATTCTACAACAAAAGTCATTTAACGCTCAGTTGGTGATCAATTGCGTGAAAAGAATATATATATTTCATAATGTATTTCACCGTTATACCTACAAGGAATTTGTTTTTAGTATGACAGAATTTCAATAATCCGTATAAAATTAACATTATAGACTATATAGGTAATATTATAGACATAATTCAAACAAAAATAATTAAAAAATATATTTTCAAGGAAATTGTTTTCGTCCTATCGCGCGTATCCCAAGAATACTCGACAAAACACTACGCGTAGATTGGTGTGTCGTACGCATTTTAAGCGCCACTATTTTTATTGTATGCTGTAAACGTGTGTCTTGTCGTTTACTTGTTCCATGAGAGTTTGATTTTAATGTCGATTTACTAGCGTATTAATATTAAATATATTTTTAAGAAATATCAAAGCAAAATCAAAATAATATTTTGTTTACATATTTTAGACTGGACTTTGTCTCGTTTTCACGTCTTAAATCTTTATTAGAAATTATTTTGATTGAAATGATAAAAAATTATTTATTACTACCTAATAAATAATAATTTTAATTTTAGAATATTAATTTAAACTGAATAATAAACCATTTATATTCTCTTATGATATTATTATCACGAACTGTTTTTTCCTTAATTAAATATACATAATCGTTTTATAGTTTATTGAATTATTTGAACTCTGCATTAGATTAAAATTTATGTAAAAAGCATCTTACTAGCTACGCATGCGATTGGGATAGTAGGTACTCTACGTAAAGCAGCGTCTAGAGTCTAGACGGTAGGACATGATATGCAGTGGGTAACTGAGTATTCGTTAGAAAGAATTATTTTAAATTGATGTGTTTGACGAGTCTTCATATTTCGTTGGTGATAAACTAATTTTCCGTACGGATTGTTTCTAGAAAGGCTATCACTATTATTATTATTAACGGTGTAGTATAGTATTAACGGATGTATAGCACTTAAAGAACAGTTGTTTTCGGAGAAAGCAAAACTGAATAGTTGCCCGGAAGAGGCGTCCGATTCTAAAAATTAATTTTCACGATTTCGTAGGAACACATCTAGTGTGTACCTATATATTTTTTTAATCTTATAAATTGTAACTATTGTATTTTACCACCACTACGTCACCCTTTCTCGTCGGTAACGTTCGTTGATTTCTGCTATATTTTGTAACTAATATATTTTATATTAATATTGGCTTCAATAGAGGTTAGAATAATTTATAGCGATCATTTGCAATGTGTATTTTAATTATTACATAACATCGCAATTATTGCGTTCGTCTTTTTCAAACGTTTATCAGTGTTCAGTGAGTTTCCGACGATTTCCACGGGGCCGGTGTATTACAAGTATATTATATATATACCTAAACATATTTGCGCGGCGATAACGGTGTTTCGCGATGATGCCGCCGCCGCAGAGTAGTTGTTTGCCGAACGACCGTCGTTGTTGTGTTGTAGTCCCGATGACGTCGCGTGCGTCGCTGCCGTCATCGTGCGCGTAAAGCGGGTGATCTCGTTCGAGAATAAATAAATAACAATAACTATTACTACTATTATTCGACTTGGATCGAATCGAAAATGATTAATGTTATTTTTTCCACCCAATGCTAGTCAGGGAGTGGAATTTAGCACTGTATACGTATTATATGTATAATGTATTAACATAACTAATAATTAGGCTACCGTTTTCATATTTGTTCTACATTATCGGTAAAAAAAGTTACCTAGAAAAAATTGTCTTTCGTATCAAGACAGACAAATCCGTAATTTTACTTAACATACTTTTGCATCTAGGTATTTTTTAACTAGTGTCATAATTCCTTTTTTGTTTGGGCTGTTTTACACATTCTCTTTTAAAAACGACGATCAGTTCTTCTTGTACTATTTGATAATTTGAATGCCCCAACGCACTTCGCAGTGGTTGCATGTACTTTGGTATTGTCTGTGTCTTATTAACGTCGTTCTGGTTTGAAATGCTATTTATTTTTGTCATGAATTAGGTGAACCTCTAAAAAACAATTTTTAGTCTTCACTTTTGTAGTCTTTTTATGGGTTTAAGTACATAAGGTGCTTTTGTAAATTGTGCTTTTTTAGGCTATATACTATGTTCTCTGCCCTAATAACAAATAACAATACGCATGTTTTAGCACTGTTGAGAAAGCGCACACAACTACTATACTAGTCGTTCGTATTATCCCTCGCACAGTCGTTTCGTGCGTATTACAGGTATATAGAAACAATCCATAACATTTAATATACTTAGGAATCTATCGATTTACGTCATACTCAAACCATCGTTGTCGGTTTGAAATACCTATGAAGGTAGACGTCGAAATAATTATACTAAGCCTAAAATTATAGTACCTAACCTGCATCTCAGGTATGCGGCTGTCGTGTACGGGTAAACAACAAAATATGACGGAGACGGTCGGTCGAAATGTTTCTCTTCTCCTCTGTCGGTGTGTGGTTTTACCGTGTAAAATAAAATAATAGTATAATATTATATAGGTACCCTCTTCGGACTTTGGTGGTGAGGAGGTGAACTATATAATATCTGCGCTTGCGCGTGTGTACGTGTATTCCCTTTGTCGTCGTTATAATGTATTATTATGCGTACGCGCGCGCGCGAGTGTGTGTGTGAGTTATTATTATTATTATTATTATTATTATTATAATATATTATAGTCGTATAATATTATGGCGCGCGTACTGTACCCGTAGTAGTATTGTGTGCGTGCGCGCGCGGCGCTCTCTCCGTATACTACGGGAAGGGGACCGTCGCCGACACACGGTATACAGAGCGATCGCGCGCGCGGCAACCCGTTGTCGTCGGCAGCACTCTGTGTGCACACATATTATCCTCGTTAATAGGTGGGGGTCAAAGGGTGCCAATATTGAATATCCGCAGCTGCAGCTCACTCTCCGCCACACATCCCCTTCAATATAATACAATAACGCGGCGTTCGTTTTTATTGTTATTCGTCACCGCCGTCGTTTTCTGTCTCTCCGTCCGTCTGCGTGTGCAGTGTGCATTCAACAAGCCCCCGTAATATTAATAATATGAAATTTCTAGAAGAAGGAATGATAATAATATCAATAATAATCGTGCACGTAGGTTACAAATATCGACAGGTGCCCCCAGTCGATGATTATATTTTCTCGTTTTTCGGACGCAATAGATGCTAAAAAAATAATTCTGTTTTTTCCCCGGCTTAGTGTTGCGTTTCGTCAAATTTCGATTATAAATAATTTAATAATATCATATTTTATTAATATTGCGGCGTGCTAATATATGTACACAAGTGTGCACGCATAATATAAATTACTATGGATTTAAAAAATGAAATGAAATTACGTTGCGCGCAGCGGCCGAGGTTGCGACACACTCATAATATTATACACGAAACTGTGCGACGATCAAGGCACGCGGGGGTGGTGGGGAAGTGTCGCAACTGTGTTTAAACAGTCCGAGGTTAAAAGACAATAACTGCACGGTGTTTGGAAGAGAAAATAACGAATTTTGTAATTTTGCGTACGATTCTCGTTCAAATAATAATAATATATAATGTTGTATTAAAGGAATTGAATAGGTATATGAATCGGTAGGATGACGTCGACAGTGATGAGGCGACGCAGAATGTCAAAAAAATATTACGTCTGACTTTCGGGCAGAAAACAAATATTACGCCGTCATACATGTTGTGTTCGTATTTAAATTTTCTTGATTGGCCAATCCGTGCATGGCGTGGTTAGATGGTAGCTGTTATAGGTACCCGTTATAGGTACCCGTTTGAGAGATACAATTATTGTGTTAACCTTTGTACTTGTCTGTATAATGTATATAATACATTTTCGAGCTTGTTCTCCCCTCACTGTTGAACGCGAAAAGCCACTCGGTGGAGCGGTGCCGGCCCCTCTCGATGATACCTACTTTACCAGTATAGTAGTGTACTTACTATCCCTGTTCTCATCATCCCCATAAATATAATATTATCAAGTGATATCGTTTAATCGTAAATTTCGCTCACGCAACACTACAATAGTTGACGATTTATTTTTACACACACAAACTGTGAAGATTTACATTAAAAATGTATCTTATGTATATATTGAGTTTTAACAGTACTCAAGTGTTACTATTTAAGGAACGGTTTTATCTGTTGTAACTCGATTATTATTATGTAGTGTAGGTACGCATTGGCGTGGAAAACAACATGCGCGGGAGTATGAAACAATTATTTTAAAACGTATATAGAAACATTAAGAATGTTATAGAGGATTAAAAGTAGCCTCGATAAATCCCCTTTAGCTCTTAAGATTTAAATTGCGGTCTGATACGCTTGGTTTTCTATAAGTACCTACCTACTTCTATAATGTAATCGATATTACATGCAAATTATGCCTGGGAAACTTTATCGATATATAATGTTCAGTCGTAGTTTAAAATAATAAACTGGCATCAATTCTTATTTTTCCTCAATTCTATAGACGGTAACGAACGAAGCTTTTTTTTATAAACATCTCTATGCATTAGATAAACAGCGCGTACGAAAATATAATCCTGCGAAAATGGCAAAACGCTAATAATAATCGCTGACCAATAAGATTGTAAATACCTATATGACTATATTATATTTTAACTTTTAAGTCTCAGACACCAAGTTTCGTACCGTTTATTTATTATTTGGATTCTATAATATGGAGAAAAAAAGGTTTTCCACTGTTGCAGTTGGTCGTAGGTAGTCAATAATTATTATTCAGAAATAAACATTATTAATTTTTATCATCTTGACTCTCGAATAATACACTTCGACAACGATATTCGTTAATCGTATCAGATTTTAGCGACTAGAAATAAGTTAACGGTATAATATTATGTAGGTATACCTACTAAGAAATTTATATCGTCTCGTACGCACATTGAGCATATTGCGCAGGTACCTTTCTCCTGTATATTATCTTAATCCCATTTCTATTTATCACTGACGCTGCTGTTGCTGCCTCCATTACCGTTGTCGGCTTATTATTTTTTTTAGTTTAAACTACCCAGTTAAATATTATACAAATATTTACTTGTTATTTTATTTTGACGTACATGAATAATATTTTTTATCAACTATATTTTATCAAATATTTTAATCAAAATGTCTTTTATAGGTTTATATTTTTCACATACATTGTAAAATAAACCTTACATTTTTAGCCAAATAAAATTGTTTAATTTTGGGGACATTTTAATGTCTGTCCATATAGTATAAAATTATCTTAGTAACAATATTGTAAATTGAGAAAAGAAAAAATAAGTAAAAACAACTCATAAAAATAAAAAATTCAAAACTAATCAAAAGTTCCTTTAAAATATTTTTTTCTTTTCAATTTCTGTACACCCACCAATTCGATTAGCATTTGCCATACATCTATTTTTTATTTCAATGAATAATATCTATTATCTATATTATTAATAATTATATAGTATTGTGCGAATATCGACATTTTTAAGTGAATATTTCAATACGAACCACTGCGTGTTTATGTTACAATCTAGTAGCTAATATTTTCGTGTGGTGTACGTAGTTCGAGTATAAACTTGAATAAACATTAATTTGATGAACAACGTTACTATGGTGAAACTAAATTTTCCACCGAAACCATTTTCTTCAGATTCTTTTCTTTTACCCTTTTATTTCAATTTGTTCATTTCATTTTATTTAAGTTTTTTTCTTATTGTAATGATGGTCAATTAATTTCAAATACTGTCAGGAGCAGCACTTGCCAAGACTTTTAATTTTATATTACTCGAATAGAAAGAAGTTTCGTCGTAGGCAATTAAAAAGAAATGACAATTCTAAAGAATATTCATTTATAACCAAATGGCTCATTATATAACATCATCATACTATACGTTGAGTGAATATATTTTTTATTAACGTTCACTTATGGTATATACTTTAGTTATGGTGTTTTAAAATGATTTAGTCTGCGGGTAACATTATATTAACTATAGCTAGGCGCTCATCATTCATGGGTTCGTATTAATTGATTTGTTACATTTTGTCAACAGATATAAATGTTATATTTTTATTAATCTATATAGCTGTATATACGTAATTAAATCCAATATTTTTTCTTTCTTTGATATAAGTCCAGTTTAATAATGTAGTAGATGTTTCGATATTATTGGGGGGCTTATTTTTTTTTACAATTTGTAAATTTTTTTTATTTATATTGATTTTTTTCGTATAAAATATCAATTGCGTCCACTTATCGCGTCATTTGGATGACGTGCATGTGTGATCTCAACTCTCCCGGTGTAGGCGGGTGCTATAAATATAATCCCGTACGGTGAAGTCCGCGCATTGTATGCGAAACTGCTATGTATGAGTTTTAGCTCGTCAAGAAATCCCAATAGTCGATAATAATCACAACTGTGAACGATGGAAAAATATCCAGCTTGCGTGCATGGAATAAAGTAAGAATTAAATTGATAAGAACCCGTTTTCCGACTAGATACAAATGTCTCTGATCTCTTTTCCTCACCCCCTATAGCATCGATTGATTTCGACTTTTATTGTCGCGTTTTAATTTGGACGTTTCACGGTCGTGCGAAAGCAAACCGATGCCTAGTGCGCCAGCGTGTCCTCTCCCTGACGCAGTCTCTCTTGCCCGACGCCGTCGTTGAATGAGTGGCGCGGCGGCGGCGGCGTCAATATGCGTAATTGGACGGCGCGCCGTGTAGGCAACAGTTCGGTCCTGTCGGTCCGGCGGCGGGGTGGTTGTCTCGGCAGCGATATGTGGCGTCGCGTGGGGGTAGTGGCGATGCCGGTGGTAACAGTGGTGGTAGTGGTGGTAACGGTGGTGGCGGTGGTTATAGGAGACGTCGACACACGGCCGATGCGCACAAGACGCTTGCGCTGTCCCGCGATAAACGACGACGACGACGCCGGACGGACGGACCACATGACGCCACACGTGTGGTGCCGCGTGTACAAACTGTAAAGCACTCGTCGCTTTTTTTAAAATTCAAATAGAATTTCCGCGAAAATATGTTTGGAAAACAGTAGGAAAATCCATTAGCGCTCCAATATAGAGGAGTCTCCGTCGCGTAATCGCGTGCTGTATAATAAGATAATATACTTGGTATACGAGACGATATCGATTCCTCGAGACCGGACAAAATAATTATAAATCGCCCGGTACAGCGATCGTTTTTGGTCTGTTCATGGAGTATATGGTGAAGACTTTGTTATTGCCGTGGCAGACGGAAATTTAAATTCGTTTCGATATTCGTTGTAGTAAAATATTA